>NC_044922.1:28222974-28266511 GCF_003576645.1 Ipomoea triloba | reverse complement strand
TAGCGATGCCGCTTTTCAGCGATGACTTTATCCCGCTTTTGAGCGATGCCGCTTTTCAGCGATGACTTTCCCGCTTCTTAGCGATGCCGCTTTTCAGCGATGACTTTATCCCGCTTTTCAGCGATGACTTTCCCGCTTCTTAGCGATGCCGCTTTTCAGCGATGACTTTATCCCGCTTCTTAGCGATGCCGCTTTTCAGCGATGTTTTTATCCCGCTTTTCAGCGATGATTATATTCCTCTTTTTAGCGATGCCGCTTTTCAGCGATGAATTTATCCCATCTTTGAGCGTTGTCGCTTTTCCAGCGATGAATCTATCCCGCTTCTCAGCGATGAGCTTATACCGATTCTCAGCAAGGCCGCCTTTTTAGTGATGAATTTATCCCTCGTCTTGGCGTTAATATTAGCTTAAGGCCTTCACACATATCTCATAATGTGGTAGGTCTATATCTGCTCGGCATCATATTATTTTCTCCTACCGCTGGATGGTTGGCATTATCTTCTCCATCTATAGATGTTCGATATATTTGCATCTCGACAATGGCAGCACAAGGAGCAACATAACTGCATCAACAACTAGACATAAGCCTTTGTAGTCTTTAATTATTACGTTTTTTGTTGTACTCTTTTTCCCTTAGCTAGGTTTTTTCCCATAGGGTTTTTCTTAGTCTAAGGTTTTTAACGAGGCAACCAGTGTAAATCACGCCACTCATGCTCAACTCAAATTTGAGGGGTTCATCACGGACTATTAAGGCATTCAGACCGGGGAGACTTTGCTTATAACAAGTTGGTCGCCCGGAGCACACGGGGAGACTTTGCTTATAACAAGTTGGTCGCCCGGAGCACATTTTACTTCTCGAACCTGACGACTCTCGCAGATTCAAGAAGTGGGGGACTTGTGAACCTGACGACTCTCGCAGATTCAAGAAGTGGGGGACTTGTGATGGGTAAATAACCCGCAGATTCAAGAAGTGGGGGACTTGTGATGGGTAAATAACCCGAGGGACTACTGTAGAAATATAATGTGTATAGTCCGTGTATTATTGTACTTCTAAAAGGTCCAGTGTCCTTAGAAATTATTAAGGGGCAAGTGACCTTTGGGGAATATTATATTCCTGAAGGGTCAGGTCCTATTCCTATATAAAGGACTTGACCCCTGTTGTAAAGGGGGGGCTGTCATCCCTTGCCTCTGGGGATCCTGAATCCATTCATCCTTTAGCCCCTTCTCGGAAGGAAGCCATGGCTTCCTTTCCCTTTCTTCTTACATTCATGTATACACACGCTATACACTGAAAACACACAATCAAACACAAGTGGTGTAAATCCGTACCCCCGTTGATCCATGTTATTGAGCAACGAGAAAATTTTCGGGTAAACTCAATCCATGTTATTGAGGGAACATAGAGTCGAGAAAAACGAATTGTGACCATAATCAGATATAAATCAACTTAGATTGTACGTAGTTGACTGACGAATATTGTGACCGACTAATAAGTTTTTTGAGTACGACTGATTCGGTTACAATGTAGTATCTGTTCACAAACTACTTTCTCAACCTATTGAAGCACAAAGAGTCAGCAACGCCTCCACTAAGGCTCGAACCTGCCCCCTCCAACATATGGTGCAACCAGATGCCACTACCGGATGCCACTAGACCTTACTCCCTTAGGAGTTAAATTTATAATATTGTGGCTATCAAATCAATAGTCTGAATTCATATCATTTATTTTAGAATCAATTGGTCTTAAAATTTATGGCAAATTATTTTGTGGACTTGAGTCTACATTGCAAGGTGAACTCATGTTTAAAATACACAGTTTACATATTGAACGTTCACAATTTTCATACTAAATTTTTACAATTCAAATTGTGAACATTTAGTATGTAAATAGACACGGATCTATGTTATAAGGTGAACCCAGGTCCATAGGGCAAATTATTGTGTGGACCATAATCAAATGTACATTTTTAATGTACTAAATGTACATTATTTTTGTACTGAATGTACATTATTTTTATACTATGAAAATAATGTACATTCAGTACACAAATAATGTATATCCCCTGAATATAATGTACATTATTTTTATAATGAATGTACATTATTTTTATATTGAATGTACATTATTTTTATATTGAATGCGCATTATTTAATAGTATGGTCCACACAGCTGTGATAATGATTGGGTCCATAGCATAACTATTGAAAATTTACAAGATTCACTTGTAGGATGCATAAGCCCAAAACAAAACGGGCCGGAGGCCTAATAGCCTGCTAAAAATGGGCTAAAATTGGCAATAAGGTTATAATAAATCCCCGGCTCCCCGCCGCTGCTCCGCCTGCTTGGCCGGCGGCAATCAAAATGGCGGGAACGTTGATTCACAGAGCCACTCTCGAAGCGGAGAATCCACTCGAAGCATCGCTAAGGGAATCTTTCAACCTTCACGAACCACATCTACGGCCGCCTTTTTCTCTCACAACTTTCACTCCGGACCAGTACTCGACCCTAAACGACGCCGTTCTTTTCGGCCTTCTACGGGAGCCCCATTTCGCGAAAACTCACATCAAGCACCTCCACGCCATCACCACGGACGGGTATTGCTACTTCACCTCTATGATTACCAGAATCGTGGATGAATTGTATGGAAAATTTATTGATTCCGCGAAAATTCAGTTGATTTGGTTGACAAATGAGATGATTAATGTGTTAGCTGTAGGGTTTGATAGGCTGTTAGTGGCTCTTCTAAGGCAAATTGTAGGGGGAGATTTTAGTGAAGGTAATTTATGGCTGTGTTCTGAGATGGTTAGTGTTTTTCTCACCAAATGGGAGTGTATATTAGAAGAAGAGCCCTTGATTTTGACTTATGGATTGTATGTGTTTCTTAGGGTTTTGGCTGATCATAGCAGGTTATGTAGTGATCCAAGGCTAGACGTGTTGAAGAGATTGGAGATAGAGTTTTGTGTTAGGGTTTTGAGGGAACAATTTGGTTTGTGTTTGAAGATAGGGAGGGATCTCATTAGGCTTTTACAAGATTTGGTCCATATAGCCGAGTTTAAGTCCATATGGAAAGACTTGTTGTTGGATCCAGGGCAGTTCAAAGTGGATGGTTTTGAGGGTGTGTTGCAAATCTATCGATTAAGGACACCAAGTTTATATTTTTCGCTTAGAATCACGCCTGAAATGGAGAGGAAGTTGAGATATTTGGTTATGAATGTGAAGTTTGGAAATCAGAGGAGGTACCAGGTGTGGTTTGCGAGAAAGTTTTTGTTTTTGTCTGAGAGGGAGACTCTTTTGGTAGACATAGTGAGGTACATCTGCTCTATGCGTCACCCCTCGGGTGAAGTTATAGAACCCGAGACAATTCCGAGATGGGCTGTGATTGGTTGGCTGTTGAAGTGTTGCCGGAAAAGCTATATTGAAGCGAACTTGAAGCTGGCTTTGTTTTATGATTGGCTGTTCTTTGATGAGAAGGAGGATAATGTAACAAGCATTGAACCTGCGATTTTGTTGATGGTGAACTCTATTCCAAAATATGTTGATGTGACCAACGCCCTTCTTGAGTTTCTCTTGATTTTGGTTGACAATTATGATGTTGATAGGAAGGATCTCATCATCAACGGGGTAGTAAATTCTATTCGTGTTCTTGTTAGTAAAGGTGTTATTGGCTCACTTGATGTCCTGACTCACTGTGATCTGCTGTCTCCCTTGCTCAGAGAAATGCTCGGAAAATTGTTACTACTCACCCAAACTACCCATTCCGAAGGCTTGCAATGAACCTGTCTTCCCGATAATATTTAGACCTCAATACACATAAACTGCCCACCAGTTTCAGCCATGCTAGACATGTTTGAATATGGGAAAATTGAACTGAGGTGGGGATTATGTAGACTGAAATTGGCTTCAAAAGCTATTTTGGCTAACGTATAGATATAACACTACAGGAATTCCTTACAAATAGACTGCTTGCAGGTACTTGTATATTAAAATTCCATGTTTTGCTCTTAATACAATCTCCCAATCATGGTAGAATGAGAAATAAACTAATAGCAGAACAAAGCAAAATATGTTACAATTTTCTCTTGACAGTTGTTCTTCAATTATTTCTTAACAGGGAAGTATTGATAAAGAACTGGAAGGATTCTGAATTCTCAATCCTACCAACGTACAGGAAGCTAATGGCTGCTGGTCTTAGAATCTGGGTTTTCAGGTATATAAATACATGCCGGCCTATTGGCCTTTCATGCACTGATGCATGTTAACATTAATTTCTCAGTCACATCGGAATAGTATTGAATTGCAGTTGTGATGATATGGCAGTATGACTCACTTTCAAAAGAGAGAGTGCGCGTTCCGAGGACGTAGATGCCGAATAGTAGTGAATTGCAGTTGTGATGATATGGCAGTATGACTCACTTTCAAAAGAGAGCGTTCCGAGGATGTAGATAACCGAGCTATTTTTACCTCCCTAATTAGGAGGCCACTTGTCAGCTAGAGTGGCTCTCTAATTACCTTTGGAGGCATCTATTTGGAAGAATGTGTGGAAGACAAGAGCATGGGTTGTAACAAGAAACTGAATCATACAAGCTTCTCATGATTGATGATGTAGTTCAACATGGTGGTACCCAAATGAATCATCATGCAAAGTGAAAGTAGATGTCCAATAATTGATCTTATCCCCACAGTCCTCTTCATTTTGACAGAAATGTTATGTTTATCTTTGTTGTTTATACAACTCTATCACCTAAAACTATTAGTGGGTTCTGATATTTGGATAGTGATGTGTTTGATTATGTGATTGGCTTGAATAATTAGTTTGGTAATTATAAAGTTCTAAGTTCAAAAGCTGTTTGTTGGCGATTTCGGCTTGAATCAGTCTTCCACAGTCACATGTTTATGGTTTACCTCCTTGTGATTCTTTGTCAACTAGATCACAAAACGGACCTCACCCAAAGCGCACTTTTGAGTAGCGAATGTAGATTTTCTTGTAAAAAAAAAAAAAAAGATCAAAAGATACACAAAAATCGCTCCAAAACCAAATCTTTTAGAATTAATATTCCAACAAATTAAAATCTCTTCATTAGAATTAAAGCTCATGACAACAATGGATTTCATTTTCACCATTAGTAGGTCATCCAATTTATCCGTTAAATGCTTGTACTTTAGGGAAGAGACATTAGTTTAAGATTGATTTTTTGGACAGTGATTAGGTGGCCAAATTATTTGATGAACAAATTTCCTTGGAGAGACACATAATACTAAGGTTTTGACACTGATATATATTAATTAGCTTTTAGTTATATGCCATAGCTTTCATTTTTGTGATCGATTGGGTAAATGTTGGGTCCCATACATTGGGCCCCATTCCATTATTACATTTCTTTCACAAAACTTCATCCATATCATATACTCCGTATATGTTTCTATAGAGCAGTACATATCTCAGTACCTATTGCTATGAGAATGCATCAATTTTGGGTGTAAAATTGACATCTAACTTAATGGACAATGATTGAGGTCAACACATATTTGTTGCCCTCACATGGGCAATTTTTTTAGTTTGATTCTTCTTGCAAACCCTTTCCAAAGAGTAATTTATCATGTATTTTTTAAAACGTTATGTAAAAATCAGATAAATTATATTTAAAAATATGATATAATCTTTATATATATATATATATATATATATATATATATATATATATATATATATGTTTTTACTTGAGCGTTGAACTTTTCAGCCCTGAAACTATGTAAAAAAAAATATTGTAAACTTAAGATTTTAGTCTTTTAACTCAAGTATGGTTGATATAGACTTTATTCAATTTAGCAATGAAGGTTATTTTTAAAGTTTGCGTTCTCGAAAAGAAAAATGTAAAATTCATGAGAGGTCGATTTCAACATTTTTTTTTTACATACAACATCCATTATCTTCACTATTGTGAGATTAATATGAATTCAGCCCGAGTCATGTCCATAAAGTTTGGCTGTATTCATATTCAAAACAAGATTTAGCCAAAAACTTTTTAAGATAAGCATATATATAAGAGTCGATCATTCGATATGATGTTGAAATTGTATTAGCTAGTAGCTTGCTTACCAATTAATTGTTCAAAGCTGCGAGCCGGATTGAGGTTTCAACATTTTAGTATCGTTCAACAAAATAAACAGAGTAAAAAGTCTTTTTTTTTTTTAAATAATAAAGTGAGGATATGTGTGTGTGTAAAACCATTAATAAACTAGATGGAAGGGTTCAACATTTAGGATTAGAATTATTAGTATACTAAAGACTCAATGAAGTATATAACATTTGGCTATAGCCAAAAAAGGAAGACTCGATAATTTCTTATGTACATTATTTGGATTGGAACCATCAATGCTATTTGAAAGGTTTGCATTTTTGTGGGTTAACCCTTCCTTTGATTCCAAAAAAGGAGACCAAACACTAGACTTCATGGAATTTAAAAACAACAATTGGTCAGAAATGTTATGTTTAATTAATTATAATCCCTTCAAAGTTGCTTACCAATAACCAACGTACGTTATCTAAGTCCACAAAATAGTTTCCATCACCTAGCGTTTCAACTTAGTACATAAGACCAATTGACCAACATAAAAACAAAACAAAAAAGAATAGCCTCGAAAAGGATGATCGAGTGGGTAGACCATGATTATCGTACTTAATGTATAATACACCCTGGTTCGCGCAATAAACCACATATTTAACCTTGCATTCACATCCCAACTATCCTAATCTGTTGGGTTATGTAAGACTTAAATACTACTTCAGAAACATATCACTATGAATCTTTGCACAACTTTGTGGCTTTATTAATTTCCTGTTTATGTACCGCTCATGATCCACGTCAGTATTACTTACTTTGTCAACAATTGTCTCCACTGAGGTTTTACTTACTTTGTCAACAATTGCCTCCACTGAGGTTTGAACCCACTCCCATCATCCGTACAAAGAGTCAAGAATTGACCCCACTAAGGCATCCATGTGAGAGTGTAAACCGGGACACTGGGTGCCACTAGACCACAAGGTCTTTGGCCAATTCTATTCTCAACTTAAATTAATTAATTGGTAAAAACTTCAAAGAGTCAACATTGGCTCCACTACTCAGGCTTGAACCCACCCTCTTCCATATGAGAGTGTAACCGGGTGCCACTAGACCACAAGGTCATTGACAATACTTTATTATTTATTATTAGTAATAATTAATTTACTATAAATAATATCACAATTTCAACCGACATCGACTCATCCTAATCTTTAAGAAAGAGATCGACGACTCCAAGTTCTTTTACCTTATTCATAAAATCTTTTTCACCGGATGACTCGTATAAGGTAAGAATGGCATTTACTCCGTCGCACATAGTGTATTACCGTCAGCCTTATCAGGCAACATCTACCTACACAAGTTCGATCAGAAAATAGGGAAGATCTGATAGAAATACGCAATTTTAATTTAATTTAAGTATTACAATATTTGTCATAAATAATTTATTTTAATTCAAATTGATTTTATGAATTTTGTTAAAAAAGAAAGAAGTTGTTTACCTTATCCTCTAAGGATATTTCCATAAATTTTGTCATCGATCTCTTACTTTATACTTTTGCACTACAACTTTACTGAAGTTTCTCGAATCTTTCGTTCATGCAGCATAAATAACTTCAAAATTAAACAGACTGTTAAAAAGAGAAAACTATGGCCTATGGGCCACAAAAACAACCAAAAACATTGTTACACAAAAGACACCATAAAAATCAGTAAGGAATTAAGAATTCCAAAAAAATCTAGACTTGTTTCACTGTTGAAACATCATTAAAAAAAAGTAAAATACCACAGTGATAGAAGACGACAAGAAGAAGAAACCATGCAGGCCGGTTCAAGGCGGCAACTACCATACATTATCATTCATTGCCGGCTAATATAACTTCTGGTTTTCCAGCACGCACTCTCTTCCAAACCCCAATATCACATCCCATCCATCTGTAAATTTGGCATGCAATCCCTTCCAGTACCATAAATAATGTTAAAATATAACGAAAAATTACCAGAAAGGAGTGGCTAAGTAAGTGGAACATGATTTTTGTATTAGAAAATCATGAATTTGATGCTGGCTAACACCTGGCATCTTGATTGAGTCTGTCGTATAAGGTTTTTCTAATGTGGTTTACCTCTCCTGTGTAGTTTATAGGGTTTTTTCGATATGCCATTACACAAGAACTAATGGGCGGAGTTGTGTGGTTTGTGAGGGTTTTCCTTGTCACCCTACTACACAAAAGCGGGGCGGGGCAATGCACACCTCTCGAGTCTCGTCATGGGGGTTACCCTCATCACCCTACTACACAGCTCTACTAGTGGATACTCTGTGGATCTATTTCATTTTATCTGTCTAGTTTCAAAAAATTATTATATTTAAACTAAATGTTCATTAATACTCTTATTGTTACATGAATCTCTACATATAGAAAAAATGACAAGTTTAGTCTTTCAATTGTGATGGTTCAATATTAGAAATTCGTCTAATTACTAACTAAATAAAAAAAAGTGACAATAAATAGCGAGCTTTCTAACTTTTTTCGAAAATTCTGCACGGCGTAGGACGATGATAAAAAAGGTTAAAATTTCAATAATTTTAATCAATTATATTATTTTGGTTGGTCGTGATAATGTTAGTCCATGGTGACTTGAAAGGCAAGTCCATCAAGCTGTCATCGAAATGTGCTACTAATTGTTATATAACTTTAGAGAAATAAAATTGTATCTTATTCACTAGCTATACCTTTAAGCATAATGATAAGCCATTAATTTCAAAATTTGATTTCTTAAGTTTCTTTTAGCAAAATCCTAATGTTAGAATCAAATATGTCATTTCACTAAAAATCTCTAGATTAAATCTATACCATCAACCATACCATTAGTAATTGACTGACTAAATTTATATTATTGTTACAACTAAGAAATTGATCAACGAAAATGACGACATTTTTCCTCAAAGATAATATGGGACACACACATATATATAATCCGGTTTATATAAGAATTTGGACAATTTCAAATCATCAATTTGTCTTATGGATATGAAATCAAGTAAAAAAAGAGTACAATTCATCATTTTTCATTTTTTCGTCTTTATTTTCAACCATTAAATCTACTAGATCAATGGTTTAGATTTGTCTACTAGTTCTCACATGTTCATATAAGAATCTGGACAAATCCAAATCATCAATCTATCTTATGGATATGAAATCAAGTAAAAAAAAAAAAGAAAAAAAAAAGAGCACAATCCATCCCATCATTTTTTATTTTTTTCATTATTTTCAACAATTAAATCTATCATATCAATGGTTTGGATCTGTCTATCAGTTCTCACATAAAACATGGTTCTCCTAGGATAATTAATAAAATATATAAAAATAAAATAATAAGGTTGGGGTGTTGATTTTTCATCCCTTTAAAAGGGCACACCACTAGAAGACCTAGTCACTCATTGAACTAGTCCTTATTGTTTGCACTGCCAAAACAAGATCATATCAAAGAAGTGCTTTCATGGCGAAGCTATCCCAGCAAAAGAGTACAACAACTATCCATGCAACCACGACAGTTGGGGCAACTGCCACTACTACTCCAACTGTTCTCAAGGCCAAACGTACGAGGAAGACAGTCCCCAGAGACTCCCCTCCTCAACGCAGCTCCATCTACCGTGGCGTCACCAGGTGATGAATTTAAGGTTATTTGGTGTTGTTTTAGACAGAGATTTTGTTTGTTTAACGTTGTTTGGATGTGGGTTTTGTAGGCATCGGTGGACTGGGAGATATGAAGCTCATTTGTGGGATAAGAATTGCTGGAATGAATCGCAGAACAAGAAAGGAAGACAAGGTTTGTTAGTTCATGTTCTATATATGTTCATAATCTCTTATATATATGAACTTTTTTTTTTCCTTTTATTTATGCAAAATTTCTGTTTATTGACTTTTTTTTTTTTTTTCCTTTTTTGATGGGGATGATCTTATGGATTTGCAGTTTATCTTGGTAAGTTGAGAACCCTTCCAAAAAAAAATATATTTCATAATCCATATTAAATGTCTCATCACCATTGGTCACTTAGTTTGAGCTGATCATATATGAATAATTAGACTGATTTACCTCTTTAAAGTCATGTGCAGACTAAAGTCATAAGACAAATTATAATCTACCTCGTAGATGCCTTTGGGTATTGAAGGATATCCCTGGTCACCCAAAAAAATTCTCATCACGATTGCTCCCACAGTCATTGAACTCGTGGTTTTGCAGGCGCAAAGCCATCTAATAGACTTGAATTGCTCTTTGTTTTATAGTAATATATAAACATAAATGTAAAATCTAATTATCAACTTTTAGTTGAGAAGGAACTCATCTTTGAATACTGCAAGAGGTCATGAGTTCGCCCCAATAAAAATAGATTAGTATCCATGTATTGCTTAAAGCCTACAAAAAGTAACTCATTCCTACATGTCAGGGACGTGTTTAGCATATAATATATAAACATAAATGTGACGTGGGTCGGCTTATGGTATATTGTGATGTATTTATTTGCAGGTGCTTATGATGATGAAGAAGCAGCTGCACACGCTTATGACTTGGCTGCTCTCAAGTACTGGGGTCATGAAACCATTCTTAACTTTCCTGTATGTACATCCTCCTTAAATTCTCTCCTTTTTAATTAATTAATTTACTCAATTATCCAGATTAAAACTTAGTTGAATTGAGAACTCTTATGTATACCATGATAGTTGGCAACGTATGAGAAAGAACTGAAGTTAATGGAGGGACAATCCAGAGAAGAATACATTGGATCCCTCAGAAGGTAATTAAGATTTATTATGAAATCTCATCGTCTTTTCCCTTCACTTTTTCTGGTCAACTATAAATAATGAACGAAAATTTCAAATTGTTAAAAATTTTCTGATGGTGATCAGAAATTCCAAAATAATAATAATGGTTGTCTTCATTTGAATCTGCAGGAAAAGCAGTGGATTTTCACGAGGAGTTTCCAAATACCGTGGTGTTGCAAGGTAATTAATCAAGCACAAATAAAAAGATTATTAAACCAGTTTAATTTTTGTCAACACTCTCTCGAACAAATCTATTACATACTCTCACAAATCTTTCTAATTAATATGATTTATCTCTGAGCTATTCCACATGAAAGGAGTTTTTTTTTTAGTACTACTGACTCTGTTACGATGTAGTATCTGTTCATAGCTACTTATACATAAAAGGAGTTTACTAATACACACTTTTAAATAATAAACTAATGGCTACTAGTTTCCTCATTATTTTTCCTTCTATTTTCTTGGGGGTATATATGGATGCAGGCATCACCATAATGGAAGATGGGAAGCCAGAATTGGTAGAGTTTTTGGCAACAAGTACCTTTATCTTGGGACCTATGGTATGTAATTATCATTATTGCATTATTATATTATTGTTATATATTAATGTATTTTTAACAATTAAAAATAAAAACTAATAAATAATTTTTCATTCTTTTTTGGTTCTTTATTTGAATTTATGTGGTTGTCATCTTATTAGCATTTTGAGCAAGATATATAATTAATTTCACCCTACCCCACATAGTAGTTAAGATCATATGAGAATTATTAGTAGCCTTGACCTTCATTAGAAAGTGCAAACTAATTAATCCCATCCATTCATATAAAATAATCAAGGGCTAATTTTTAAAAAATTCATAATATTTCTTTAATTATGGTGGTGTATTTGTGAATAAATGGATCATACACTCAGAATCTATAATAGTGCAGTTACGTCTGTGCACTATTAGTTATCCGTAAAACTACTATCAAGTATTATTTTCAAATGTCGGATCATAATTATGAAAATATCAACGGTTGTTCACCCTTATTTTATTTTTTATTTTTTAATTTCAAAAATCCTTAATCATCACAATTGGACATATGAAATCAATATGTACATTCTCAAGGGACCACTAGTTCTCATGGGAGTTAGACCCTAGGCACCCTATATATACATATATGATGATCATTTTCAATGGAGAATATTATATAGTTTAAACATTTACATGAAACATTAAAATAAAACAAACAAATAAAAACAAATACATGCAAGCCATGCATGTTGGTGATTTAGGAGACGTACTAAATAAAATAAAATAAAAATAGAGTCATTATCACACGGTTGGGAGAGTCCACCCTCCGTAACTTTAATATATATAACATCAAAATCTGCCATTTGCCAACTTTTAATTTCCTTGATTATTAAATTTTTTTAAAAAAAAAAACTTAAAGTAGTACCTTTTTTTCAAGTAATATATTCTCAAGAATGTAATTAATTTAATTTTTTCTAATAATTTAATTTGCAGCTACACAAGAAGAGGCTGCTGTTGCATATGACATGGCTGCCATAGAATATCGTGGTTTAAATGCTGTCACAAATTTTGATCTTAGCCGATACATCAAATGGCTCCGACCAAACAACAATAACAACACCAATAACGAGGTTAATCCTAGTATTGGAAGCAACCTTGTTCCTACTCAAAATCATAATTTATGTTCGAACTCAAACTCGAACTCGAGCTCTAGCTTGAGCGGTAGTAGTGGTCTTTACAATCACCAGCAACAACCGCTTTTGGGTAGGGATGAGCAAAAGAATCATACCGTGATAACAACTGATGTGTCGTTGGCTCAGTCTCAGCCCACTTCCACCACATCGGCATTAGGGTTATTGTTTCAATCATCGAAGTTCAAGGAGATGATGGAGATGACCCTGGCAGCCGAGTGCTCGGCGCCAGCCGTCGTCGAGGCTAACATTCCCCCACGGCGCAGCTTCCCGGAGGACATAAAAACCTGCTTTGAGGATCAAGATTTTGCTAGCTATGGAGATGATATGACCACCTTTGACAACTTCAACTCACTCATGCAACCAATTCTTCAACTTGACTTTGACTTTTAGTGGAGTTAATCCAATTTTATGGTAAGAGATCATTCATTGATCATTAACTCACAATTTCGAAAAACTCCTTCGAGTAATCGTTATTAGTTACGAATTTTTTTCATTACTAAAAACTATTATGGGAAATTCTTACGTAGGAAGTGCTCACAATTATTAAATTGACTATCCATGCAACCTAAGAAATGGAGTTCAATTTGATGAGAGACTCATAATACATTGGAGGTTCTAAAGGTGCACTTCCTACCTAAGAATTATCTAAAGATTAATTACATTGTTTAGGGTAATTTGTTCTTTATTTTAATTGCTATTGTTATTCTTATTATTTTTGTAGATACAAAGTGTAATACATGTGGACGTCAGTTAACGTTATTTATTATTAGTCACATCAATAAAATGTTACGCTTTGTCATTTACATAATCTATTATTTAGTTTCTAAAGAGTGTGTGTGTGCGCGCGCGCTACTTTTTCTTATGCATCAATGCATGTATTATCATTCTACATTCGCACACTCTGCTTCATCATCATTGACATATATCTTAGATCGTCTATCTCATTATTGTCATGTTTTCTTATGTTTTAAATATTATGTTTTAAATATTATGATTGAGAATCGAACTTATATCACTTAAATAATAAATTAAAATTTTATATATTCGCCTTGCTACTAATATATCTACTTAATATAATAATACTTCAATTCTCATGTATATATTGGTGTTTAATCTTAACAAATCAATGACTGTGATCTTACCATAATTAATTTAACTATGGGTAACAATAATTCATTAAATTTAGAATTATTCAAATAATTGTGTTTTTTTTTTTTTTACTAAAACTCTCAAGCATTAATGAACTTTATTTGATGAGCCAGACAGCTAGTAATTAGAATACCGTTTCTCACTCCTCAATTTCTGGCAAACATTAATCTGGCATTCACTGCCTAGCCAAAAGACCACCATTTTATGTTCTTTTTTTTTTTTTTTTTTTTTAATAACACCAGTTTATGTTTATTACCCCAACTTTATATTTACTATCAGGATTGCAAAATAAATAAATAAATAAATAAAATGGGATAAAACTGTCACTTTTAAAATAATTGAGGGGTCAAATGTGAATACATGAATATGTTATTATTACAAATAACCAAATAAATAAATAAATAATAAAAAAATCATCAAAATATGTTTCTCATTGTCGTGCATTTTACCACAGTATTAATAAATAATTAAAATTAATTTTTTTTACTGATATCATTAATAATATTTAAGAAATAAATAGGGAAAGAAGGCAATCCATTGCCTGCTTTCCAATTAAAAGAAATTGAGAAGGGAAAGAAGGCAATGTCATTGCCTTCTTTCCAATTAAAAGAAATTGAGAAAGGAAAGAAGGCAATGTCCGTTTCCAATTAAAAGAAGAAGAAAGAGAAAGTATAAAAGAAAGGTAATAGCATTTCGTTTTATGAAAATTCAAAACTCATAAAACGGTGATCCCATGTGTACTTTACACAAAATAGTCTAGCGTTCATCAAATACACAAAGTTGTCTTGTCTCTTCAAAATCTACACATTTTAAGTAATGCCTCCTATACTTTCAAAAAAAAAAAGTAATGCCTCCTATATATATATATATGTTAACTAATTAAATACTTAAATATTTCTTAACTAAAAAAATATAGAAGTATATTTCTAAATATATTTTAGGAATGAGTACAATAATTTCTAAATTATATGAGTTGTATTTGTGAGTGTATCATCATCCACACAAAACTTTCCTTGAACAAATTTTTTTCCCCTATTTATTGTAATTTTTTTCAACCCTACTTTGTTAAAACTAAAACGACAACCTTTGCAACCTTAGTTTGGTCCTCATGGATGTTCCTAGTATTGATACTGTCCACGATGATGATAATAAGAGATTGGGTCATCCCCTTCTTATTTGTGTGATAGTTACGCTTACAATATCTTTTGTTTTATTAATTTGGATGGGTATCTCATCAAAATATCAAACGAAAGACCCAAATTTTGTTGTCAATCAAAGTTTTGTGATGAACGATGGCCTCTCGTCTCATTGCCCTGCAAATTGGAGCATGAACTTCACAATACACAATGGCAACATGCATTCTTCCTACTTTTATAAAGGTTTTGAGGTTCTGGCGTACCATGAAGGCAATGGAATCAATGATATTTTTGCGAGGGCGGAAATTCATCCTTTCAGTCAAGGACCTGAGAGTAAGACGGTGATTCGTGTGGATTTTTTCTCGCTAGTGACTATGGAAAGTTATGAATTTAAGGCTTTCAGCGTCGAGTTTCGTGGAAGGGCATACACACACAGTAATGTTGCAAAATTTGTTCGGAAAATTGTGCAGTTGGATGAAGAATACATTATAAAGGGGAAGTGTGAAGATTTGATGTTTGGAGTGAAGGAGAGCATAGCTACACATTCACCAAAAGAATGCTACTTTTGCTACGATTCTTATTCTAGTGGACACAAGCCTTGTTGGTACTAATTTAAGGTAGGGCTTTGAAATCGAAATTGTATTTAAAATCAATACACTATATATATATATATATATATAGTCTATGTGCATTCCTATAGTAGACTGTATATATTCATGTTGTGCCTCATAGTCTCAATCACGAAAAAAATATTATTTCATTTGATTATGTGTGTGTGTTCTACCCCATCGAAAAATGGTATTTTCCAAATGAATTTTACGAAATTGTAGTAAAAATTGACCTAATAATTCTTTGTTTGTTTATTTGTTTTTTTTTTTTTTGGTACAATCCGAAAGCATTGATATTGTTATGTAGAAGTATAATGAAAACATGATTTTTGGTTTTCTTATAGGCAAATACGATATTGAGATTTTTTCCTGAAATGCTAATGGTTTCAAGCTAGGATCATTTTCACACCTAGGCCTTTTATATATATGTGTGTATATATGCCCAGGGTATAGAATATATGACAGGGTCTCTTCAAGCTTCATAGAATATATAGGAACATTTTCACACCTAGGCCTTTTGAAGAGAACTAGACAAGTTAGACAGTTAATTGGTTAGACAGTTAATTGGTTAGACAGGTGTTTTGGTTAGTGAGCTTGAAACCATGCAATAATCAACCAACTTGGTTGAGGTCAGGGATGCACCCTCGATCAAGCAACTCCAAATAGTATAATAAGGTGATTCTTTAATTTGATGGTTATCCAATTATGTCCCCAACAAAACTTTAGAATATATATAGTATTGTTAGATATTGTCCCGTGCGATGCACGGTCTAAACTTATATAATTAAAAATAAAGTATTGTTATAACAATTATAATAAACTAAAGATAATTGGATGGTGCGTATTTCTTACTGCCACATGAAGGATAATGTGGTAGTTGATGCTTTAGCAAAGGTAGCGGTTGTGACTGGATTGAATTTGTACGGCCTCTTGTGAATGATAAAGGCGTTGCTGCTGGTGTGTTCTTTCCTGTTAATTAAGATGGGCTTTGTCCTGACTGTGTTTCCCTCCCTTCGTTTAAAAAAATATATAAAAAATAAAAGAAAGAGAATAATAATATAATATAATTTACGAAAAACTTAATGTTTGATTATATGTTATTATTGAAAATATAAATTACAAATTATTAAAAACCTCCATGTAAACTAAATTAGTAGTAGAAGTACAAAATCTTTTGGGTGCACCACAAATTAAGATTTTGAGCGCGTTTGGATTACTTACTCTTGATGCAATCACATGCCCACGTATAATTGACCATGAACAAAAACTGATTTTAATAATAGCAAGCCAACATTCGATAGTGTTTGACATTGACTTTTGTTGATGGTCATTGCATAGGAAAGCATTAATGAAAATTGTCTTTTGTTAAACTTGAACGGCAATCTTGGGTTTGATGGAGTGATAGTCCTTTTAGCTATTAGTACATTGGTGCGTGTCAGCATTTGGCCTTGCCAATATGCATGCGTGTTTCTATAACATGGTCAGCTAATTTTGTTATGACTAATCGAGTACCATTGCAAATGCCAAGAGCGTGGTCAATATTTCTCTTTAACATCACATGTGGCCCAACCTTTAAGGTTAATGAATGATTTCAAAGTATATAATATTTAACAAATGATGAAAATATGTCATTCGATGTAATTTCAGATTTTCAATGTTTACTGAAAATTCTTCAATGGGTTAATAATTGTACACAAAATTAGCATTATTATAGACATTAAAAAACAATCAAAAGTAACATTTAATTTGAAATAGTTAAATAAGATATCTTAAATATTAATATTTATTAATAAGACTATTACAATTTATTTTGTGATATTAATATTTATTAATAAGACCATTACAAGTTATTTTAGATTACAAAAACTATTCCAACATGTTTATTATTATATTTTAAATTAACACGCAGAGCGTATTTTTTAAGAAATTGATTATTTTGTTATTCTTGCGTAGGAAGTCCTCACAATTATTCAATTTCTAAATATATTTTAGGAATTCCTTTCAAAAAAATATATATATATTTTAGGAATAAGTACAGTAATTTATAAATTATATGAGTTGTATACATGCGTATATCATCATCCACACACAACTTTAACTTGAACAAAAATAGGACTCTATGTATTTGAGTCAGATTATAACTCTTTATTCTAGGTTTTCTGTGATTCTCTATTCTAGTATGATTCCCTATTCTAGTATCCCTGAGATTATCTCATTATATATATCCATGTAATCTGTATGTTTGAACTATCTCATTCAATACAATTCATTCCGTTCTCGTCATCCCTATTTATTGTAATTTTTCTCAACCCTACTTTGTTAACTAAAACGCCAACCTTTGCAACCTTAGTTTGGTCCTTATGGATGTTCCTAGTATGGATACCATCCACGATTATGATAATAAGAGATTGTGGCATCCCCTTCTTATTTGTGTAGTGAGGAATTGTGTGCCGATAGTTACGCTTACAATATCTTTTGTTTTATTAATTTGGATGGGTATCTCATCAAAATATCAAACGAAAGACCCAAATTTTGTTGTCAACCAAATTTTTGTGATAAACGATAGCCTCTCGTCTCATTGCCCTGCAAATTGGAGCATGAACTTCACAATACACAATGACAACATGCGTTCTTCCTACTTTTATAAAGGTTTCGAAGTTCTGGCGTACCATGAAGGTGGTGGAATCAATGATATTTTTGCGAGGGCGGAAATTCATCCTTTCAGTCAAGGACCCAAGAATACGACGGTGATTCGTGTGGATTTTTTCTCGCTAGTGACCATGGAAAGTTATAAATTTAAGGCTTTCAGCGTCGAATTTCGTGGAAGGGTATATACACACACTAATTTTTCAAAATTTGTTCGGAGAATTGCGCAGTTGGATAAAGAATACACTATAAAGGGGAAGTGTGAAGATTTGATGTTTGGAGTAGTGAAGGAGAGCATAGCTACACATTCACCAAAAGAATGCTACTTTTGCTACGATTCTGATTCTAGTGGACACAAGCCTTGTTGGTACTAATTTAAGGGAGCGATTTCACAATTTGTAATTGAAATTAATACACTATAGTCTTTGTGTTGTAGTAAACTGTTTATGGTGTGTCTCGTCTCGATGTTATATCATTTGATTATTGATAAACGTTATTTTTATTGTTAATTTATGCAATATATGTACCCTTTTGAAAATTAAGGGGTCATATTTACACCATTAATAATTCATGGATAACATTGATAATTGACATATTATGGAGGGTTATAAATTACAATTTTTCATAAAATAAATCATAAATGTATAACAATTTTGAGGATGTGCAATTGTAACGGATTTTGAATGCATTTAAAAGAGTTTTAAAAAAGGATGTAGCAATCGTCACTTCAACTACTTTCTAAATAATCTTATACATGAATCACGATAGATTTACGCAATTTAAATAGTTGTCAAGCACTCTATGTTCAATTAATACATCTATGACTTTTATTTATTAAGGGAAGGTCACATGATATTTTAAATTCCATCACTTTTCCAAATTTTAAAAATTGGGATATTTGACAAAACTAAGAATATTATGGATTAAATTGAAAGAATGTAGAAAATTGGAGGCCAAACTTGTTTTTTATTTTTGGAAAAATTTAAAATTTCCCGCCCAAACACAACTGCCGTACAACTCAGCCATACCCCCACACGCTCAGCTCATCTCTCTTGTCTCTCTATTCAGTCACGAGTCGACACAGTTATCCCAGCCGTTTCTCTCACTACACTTTCTCTCTCTAAACCTTAACCCTAGCAATGCCCGATTTCGCGAATTTTCTGGAGCCACCACCGCCGCCGTCGTCTCCAGCCGCCTTACCCCTCATTTCTCGCTCAATTATCGATGCCGGTGACCCGAATTCCAAGCCCCCCTCGAAATTGGGCAGCCGAGACTCTGACCCGCAGCTCAAGAGCGAATGCCCGAACCCGAAGCCTGACGAGCAATGCAATGAGTTGGATACCGAATTGAATTACAAGTCCGACTCGACGATTGAGCACCAAGACTCCGACCTGAGCTCCGAGCCGGAGCTCCGGGTTGTGCATAGAGAAGACGAAGTTAAATGCCAGAGTAACGGAGAAATTAGGGTTAGGGGGTGCCAGAGAGATATTAAGAGGTTTGCCACCGCAAATAAGAGTTTGGATGAGTTTGTTAAGGATTGGGTTACACGGAGTGTCAAAGCTGGTGTTCCTGAACACCGCTGTTTCTTGCCGTTCCTTTCGCAAGCTCCAAAATCGGTAATTATTCCGAACGATTGATTTTCCATGGAATTTTGATGAGAAATGATGATTTGTATGTTCTAATAATTTGGTTTAAAATTTTATTTCTGATTCAATGTTAACTGTGGAGTTTCTATTGTTATGTGTGTGTATGTATACTGAGATTTTCCTTTTATAGATTTGAACTAGTTCCTGTTGACATTAATCAGCTATAGTCAGTGTTGTTAGTTTCCAACTTTTTGTTTTCCATTGGAAAATTAATTTTCAATTTATAAAGTAAATTTAAGTAGAATTATTTTGTTCACTTCTTAGGCAGAACCTATGAGAATGTTCTTTTGCTCTGATCACAGTTTATTTAGAGTTCAGA
Source organism: Ipomoea triloba (assembly GCF_003576645.1). Taxonomy (NCBI): domain Eukaryota; kingdom Viridiplantae; phylum Streptophyta; class Magnoliopsida; order Solanales; family Convolvulaceae; genus Ipomoea; species Ipomoea triloba. The sequence goes on along the minus strand of NC_044922.1, from coordinate 28,246,417 downwards.
AATCAGACTTGAACTACTATGTAAATATAAAATGATCTAACAAATCAAAACTGCATATTTACTATAGTTAAATATGCAAGCACTACATCTCATTCGAGGATGGAATGCTACCTGAGCACCTCCCGTATACATAAATACATGCCTAGAAATTTACTGCTCCAGGAAACACAATCAGTGCATATATTAGTTCACTTTTTAATGTTTTCTGGTTCATTTCAGGTTGAGTGCCCTGTTTGCCAGAACTTAATTTTCCCTGGTGAAGACTTGTCATGCTCTGTTCGGGGTTGCCAGGTAGTTGTGCACCAGCTGTGTGCAATAGAAAGATTGGGTTTCTCTTCTACAAAACAATTCAAGTGCCCTCAGCATGTGAGTATCATTTCGCAAAATTTAATCTAACCATCCAATTGATTGTGTGTTACACTCTATAGTGTTTATTTCCCATGGGCTTTCCATATGCCTTCTAGGCTAAATACATTTCATAATTTGAGTAAGTATTAAACTGCCAATTGAAAACATTTCTTCTGCTCTTAGACTTGATGTCCAGAAAATAACTGTTGTTAACTTTATTTCTCATGATTTTATATTTTTTTTTGAAGAACTAAGAAGATATGGAGTGTTGCATGAAATTTCGGTTCTGTCAATACTTGATAATCTCTTGACATCAATGTTGTTGAAAGCTACTTCCTCTTTTTAAGTTTGAGGGTTCCTGATTCTAGTTTCTCTTATTGCCTTACCTGGCCAGATCTTAATGCTTCTCACTTAAGGAAAGTAGTATTTGATGATAATAAATGCAACAAGTATATCTAATGGCATCTCTTCTTTGAACAGGTATGCTTTGCTTGTAACAAAATGAATCATATATGGCGATGCATTAAGTGTCTTATTGCGTCACATGACAAATGTGCAGCATTCCCCGAGTATGTTGTCCATCTGACTAGTCATCCCGGGCGGGTCATCTGTTGGAAACATCATCCAGATTGGCGTCTGGAGAAGGAGGTCATTTTCTTCCATTGTTCATCAGTGCAATTTATTGTTCTTGCAATGAAATCTGAGCCTTCCTCTTATCAGTAATAACCATATGGCAGTTAGGTCCTTGAACTTGTGGGAATAAGGTTTCTTGTCATGTAACATTGGGATCAATAAAATCTATGGCTGTATGTGGAAAGAATATATTAATTAATGAAATAATAGACATGCCACAGATTACAAAGAATAAAATGTACTCTGTATTTCATTTTGAGATGAAAAATTCAGGTGCATGATTTGCAATGATGTCATTTTCCACGTTTTAATGTTGATCCATTTGGGAGATATAGGTGAACATGGTGTTTTTAAAGAGAAAATCCTTAAGTGTTAGTTAGAAAACCATATTAAATGGAATGCAGTTGTATTCAGATCTCTGTTAGTTTATCACTTGATCTTTATTTTGATTGATTAGGCTCGGTGACAGGACTGACATATCTTGTTTGATGAGCAGCATGAAGATCCAATCAAAAGTATTGAGGTTAGTGAATTTATTTGCTATGCCACTCATGCTATATTTTATATGATTATTCAGAAACTATTCATAAGTACTTCATCAAGAGTCATTTGCTTCACATTTTTTATTTCAAGAAAAAAAAAATACTTTTTTCCTATATGTTTCAAAAAATCTTCTTTCACCAAACCAACTCAACCTGAAAAAAAAACATGGTGTGAGATGAGAAACAGCTCAGCCTTCTCAATCCTCTAAGTACTTGCCAGTTGACTTGGCTCATTTATCAAATGGTCTCTCTTGGGGGTGGGAGACATTGCCAAACTGTTTTAACTTTTCTTTGGTGCTGATGCCTGAGGCATTGATGTTTGCACACTTCATTTGCTAACACTTGTAATCTTTATGTCAGGAAATATTCACTCACTTGCCTCTACCATACATGGAGGAGGAATTTAAGATCAACTTAAACTGGAAGGATGCGAATGACGGCAAATTGGAGCCACCTTCATATGAGCCAATCAAGCGAAGTATCCTATGCATTTTGGGCTTATCATCTACTTGCCAATTTCACTTTCCTTATGAGTCCAGTATTGCAACATGCACAAAGTGAACAAAATTTCTGCTATATTGGCCTCATTTTTTTGCAATCATCAGAAAGATTCCTGTTGCATTCCACTGGATCTCAAATTACGTGGCATGATTTGGTTGGGATTTTAGTTTTAGATTTGGAGTTTGTAAATTTTTTTTAAAGCCTCTAATTTGTTTTTAGTGCGTGCATAAAGTTTGCTGATTCGAATATGAAGTTGCTTGGTCATTTCATGCGATGAGAAATTGTAGCATAGGAAGTCATGATGAAATAGTCCCCACCCCAAAACAGTAAAAAAGAAAAGGAAAAAGAGTAAGACATATTAGGTTGTCAGAAAGGAAGTGCATCACATAAATTGGACAGGGGGGAGTACTTCATACTGGGCTAAAGAACCTTTTAGTAAATTGCTTAAAATTGTTTGTCCTCTTTGGCGTGTTAAACACTTTTTTTTTTTGTAGGATTCATCTGTATGCACTTTTATGTGGATATTTATTTTTCTTGATTTTACCCTGAAATGAATTTATGTTCATGAAGAATCAAACCGTGTAAGATAACCTTCTAAAATTGAAGGATATAGTAATCATGACTGAATACCCTTGACTGATATAGATGTGTACCTCATCAAGAAAAAGCGTGATAATGTTGGTGCTGATATTGGATGCACAAATTGCAGCTCTACAAAATGTTCAGACAGTTGTATCTGCAGGTACCATGACTTTTTCCCCTTCAGATGTAAACTTTTTTATGAGCATCTTTTTCTTCACAACCTTGCACTATATTTAGCTTATCCAACTAATATGTGAAAACACTGTCCTTCCAATGCTTTGCCTGCTAGCTACTGCTGCTTCTTAAGAGTTTTCTATCCTTACAGAACCTGTTTCAAACCTTCCTCAGAGACTCCATTTCCAACTTTCTTCATTGACCTCATTTCCAACATTAAATGGAATTTCTCATGCCATATTGCTGCAGCATCCTGATCGGGAAATTGCTTTATCCCAGAATTATTAATTCATCCCAGTTAAAAGAAGCTCTTGCTATATATCCCTAATTAATTTGGTAAAACTTTTGAACTATTGTCCATATATCTAACTAGCTATTGCCTCATAAGGGAATCTCTTCAATAAACCAAGAATTTGAGAGGATCAGGTTTGGATGTGATATGGGGCCTGCCACTAGAAAATACAAACAATTATTGTTACTTTCAACTTATAGGTGTACATAATGGGCTAAACCTAGGGCTATGCTAGGGTTTCTATTTTCAACAGATATAATTCCTACTAAGTTCATCTTGTCCAATTTTAAAATGCTGAGCTTCTAATGTATAAGTTTATAAGCTTTTCTGAATGGCCTTGTAATTTTTGGGGAGACCAGACACTCCTTGTGTGTCTCACTGATATCTAACCAAAAGTATGTACTTCCATACTGGATGCCTGGATTGCAGTGGGGAGTGTCAATCAATGTTCTATAAATCACTCATCTAGCTTGCTGTGTTGTAATGCTTGTCTTTTAGGGTTCAGTCCATAAGCTGCTCAAAGGCTTGTCGCTGCTCTGGTAAGTGCTCAAATAGGCCATTTCGAGAAGAGAAAAAGATTAAACTTGTCAAGGTGAGAAGTTGATCCCCAGTAAACAATTTTCTATCCCAATATATACAACTTTCCTGAAAATGTTAATGTGTATTTATTTTTAATGAACTATTGATTAAATATCAATATATTATTCTGTTATTAAAACTATATTTGTATTGTAATCAGACTGAACTCTGTGGTTGGGGTGTTGTAGCAGCTGAATCCATCAAGAAAGGGGATTTCATTATAGAGTACATTGGAGAAGGTGATTTTCTTATGTATAGAAGTTCTGGCTCTTTGATTTACATTCTCTAGTATGCCTTTTATCTGTGGTGGTATTTGCTTGATCTTAAACTCCATTGAATCCTTTAGAATTTGGATGAAGATTGCATATTCTCTCCTACAAATCTCTTTATCTGCCCCCAAACGTAACTAAAATATACAATTAGACCATTAAACTATGCAATTTGATTTGAAGATTGATTGTCATTCCAAATTCATCTTTGGATAAAATGCAACTTCTCTTTCTGCTGCTATTGCTACACATGGTACATTTATATCTATATATTTGCATTCAAACTTATTGCAATTGGTTAATACTCAACTATATTAAGTTTCTAGTTTTATTAGTTGCTTTCCGTTTCAGTTATTGATGATGCCTTGTGTGAAAAGAGGCTCTGGCAAATGAAATACAGTGGAGAGAAAAACTTCTACATGTGTGAAATAAGGAAGGATTTCACAATAGACGCAACTTTCAAGGGCAACTATTCACGTTTTCTCAATCACAGCTGTGATCCCAACTGCAAACTGGAGAAATGGTTAGTAAATTCTCTTAGATTTACATATTAACTAAGCATAAATCTATATGTATCTAACTGTGCAATAAATAGATGAGATTGCTTAACATATATTACATATATTTCGGCCCTGATTGAGCAACTGCTCATATATGTTTTATCCTTCACTAAAGGCAGGTTGAATGTGAGACACGTGTTGGTGTTTTTGCTGATCGAGACATTGAAGTGGGAGAGCCATTGACATATGATTACAGGTTAGTCTCCTGATTGTTACTTTGGAGTCTACTTTTTTCTTTAAAAGGAAAAATCATCAATGAACAATGCTTGGATTAAATGGTTACTAAAAGAATTGCAAAACTTAAATGTATATTTGAGCTTTAGATATGTCCTTGAATTCTCGAATTGTCTGCAATTTTGAGGGCCTGTTTAGAGGCATTGGGGGTTTCTTGTAGACACTCAAAATTATCATGATATTAATGTCACAATGAGATTGGCTTACCATTTATTCAAAGTAATTTCAATGAGATGCAAAATGGTTAAAATCAATTACTGTTTTCATTTTTTATTTTTTGCATATCCACTAGTATCTCCATTTCACGGCACAAGACTAATTCAGTGGAGCCTCAATGCATCTAAACCATTTGGGACTGTGTTTTGTAAGCTGTGGCATGTGGAGAAACCAGTTGTTACCACCCCCCCCCAAAAAAAAAAATTGTCTTGAATGTGCAAATTACAATTCTGCCCCTGCTCACTTGTTCTGTTTTTTTTTTTTTTTTGACTGCAGATTTGTACAATTTGGGCCAGAAGTGAAGTGCCATTGTGGTGCCCCTAATTGTCAAGGCTTTCTTGGGATAAAAAAGAAGATTAGTACTAAACTAGACATTTACTGGGGTTCTAAACGCAAGAGAACCTCTACTACTTGTTTGGCAATGGTCAAAGTGAATCCATGATAAGCCAATTCTTTTTGTGTCTAGTCATTCATTGTTGTATTTTGCCTTCTTAACATCTGTAATAGAGAAATAAGAAAGAGAAAAAAAATTCAAGAGGAAAGCATATTTTTGTTTTCGACTACTAAGAAACAAAGGCCATTGTAACAAATCATAAAAAGAAAAAATGAGCAATGTATAACATTGAATTTTGTCTTGAATTTTTGTATATATATACTTGTTTCAGCTACAACTGCTAAAGTGGGCCAATGTTGCAGGGCCTGTCAAAGCTTGTCATTTGGCATGGTGAGCTTTAAAGTTTGTCAGTTTCTTTAAGATATTGAATGGTCGATTTGTCTTTTGGCAGGATACTAAATTCTGTTTAGAAGTTTGTTAAAAATTAACTCAACGAACTAATTCTGTTTTGATGGCTTTATGCACCACAATGCTCAAATTCTCACTATTTTGTGGTTCTAACATTAGACTTTAGCATAGTCTTTACTCTTTGGTCTTCCTAAAGAGTACATGTGGATTTAATTGCAAGTACTTCTGTTTGACTGCCTATCTTGACCGTTGCATAAATATTCTATTCTTTAATAACATGTATAATTATTAATTAGTGAGCAAAAATAGTACTCGGTACCATGTATGAATAATTTTGATCAAATCGTTGATCTCAGTTAGAGCAACATTAATGATTTAATTTTTTCTTGAGCTTTATCTAATTTACACCTTGTGGTTTAGTGGCACCTAGTTTACACTCTCACATGAAAGAAAGAAAGAAAAACATGAAAGAGTGTGGGTTCGAGCCTAGACGACTGTTGACTCTGAGTAGTACTAAAAAAAAAAAAAATTCGTCACTTAAAAATACACATTAGAATGCCTGTAAAGGCACTGCCATTCTTGACCTTCTACTATTGTAGAAAGTAGAACATCCATTAAGAAAGTAATGATTAATATGGCGCTATCCGACCAATTCCTTACCACCATATGCTCAAATGCAAGTACTTTACTGTTCACATGTGGATTTAAATGGAAGCACTATTGTTTAACACACTCCAGATCTTGACCGCTGTATATATAATTTATAATAAATATAAGGAAAATGCTACGGAATTCATCAACACTAATATTAAAAGTATTGAGTACAATTACTATTAGACGGAAGCATGAAAAACTAAGTTCAATATCCTATTGGCTATTGCTTCGTGTAATTAATTCGAAACAGGATGATAACTGCTTTATATATGGCTGCAGACAGATCTGGACCATGGTTAGTTTATAGTGCACACAGGGAGTGCTTGACGGTGCATTGGACTATGACCCCAAGGGCTCCACACCCTCGATTGATAGAGCATTTGGAAGGATGTAAATCACAGTAATTCAGTGGCTCAACAAGCATGATCAAATGCCAGTGCGCATAAGGGATCTGTCCTACTTTAGGCATAATCCCTACACCACTCTTGCCGAGTTTTGAACTTTGGCCTCTTGTCTCAAATACTGCCTCTGAACTAGTGAGTTGAGTCTGTGCAGTTACCATCAAGCATATCTAAATACACTAGCATATCATTAAAATTACAAAATTACCACAACGTTTTTTCTCCTTTTTATTGATTTCCAACCGTTGATTTGAGTTCATCCAATGGTCCAAATCAGTTTGCACATCCGTATTTGGGGAGAATCCACACCCAGAACCAGGCCATATATATAAGGAAATATAATTATATATTCGTTATTAGTCATAACTTTTTTATATTGTATATAAGGAAATAGGTGTAGTAGTAAACTTTTGTACAATTTTTGTTGTGATAAGTATTGATATAACTAGCTACATTGTTTATGATCATATCGGATTGTATTGTTGTTACTTGTACACATGCTATTAATAGCGAGTACAAATAAATATATAATTTTGCTGGGTATATGAGTATATCACATTAGTAAGTCTTTTGTGACGGGTTTAATCAAGAAAATAATAAATATTAATGAGAATTTAATTTTGTCTTTTAAATACAAAAATTATATTTTACCTACGTAGTCACATCTTTCAGGTGATATATATGAAATATATTTGGTTCTTGAATTGAAGCTACAGTCAACATTAATAAATATATAGTTATTTGAACATGCACTAATTAAGCTACATATATCTCGTTCAACGTTCAAGTTCGTTAAGGAATTTATCATGTCTTTCTACAACTAGTCAACTACCCATAATTAGATCTGTGCATGTTCATTGAATTCAAAATCTGACACTTCTACAGCCTTATAAGGTCAAACAATCAAAACATTAATTCTTCCGAGAATTTACAAGGTCAAAAATATGATGTTAGTTGGGTATTGGTATATAAACTACTAACACTAACCAAGTATATAATTTTTTTTAAATATTTTTTATACAACATCTAATTCTTATTCGACTAAGGTCAGTGCCCTCAAAATTTAACTTAAGAAAAATTTGACTTATAGTCATTTAACATGATGCATCGCTACAAGATTTGAATCTCTAAGTTTACCGGATCAAAAATATGATGTTAGTTCGATAGTAGTATATGAAACAACCTTTGCAATTGTGTTTAATGACAATGCAGCTATTATTCGAGGGTGTAAATTGAATAAATTTCACTTTTATATAATAGCCGTAAATCATATTATAGAAGTAAACTGTATATATGAGTTCTCATTCTTAAGAAAATGAATTAAAGTTATAACAGATATTAAATTGTAACAAAGTTAGTAGTATCCAAAAAATTACTCTGCTAGTTGCGTATCAAATATATTATTAATATTTTAACTTCCATTATTAGATAACATTTTACATCAGATATTCATATTGTTATACAGTGTTACAAAATACAAACAAGACATAAATAGGTCAGAAATAAATATTTATTTTAAAAAAAAAATTCATATTTCAACTTTTCCTTTAAGGAACGTTTTGCAGATCTTCTCCCAGCACTTTCTATCTGGCTCCGCTGCCAAAATCTTGGCCCTTACATCTTCAGCAAACCCTATCTGCATGCATGCATGTAATTAGATAATTATTTAAAAAATATAAAGAAAATTTACTTTTAAAATAAGAATCATATCATTAGTCAACGGTTTCTTTAGTAATCCTTCGGACATTACTCTAGTGAATTGAAGCAGGTACTTGTAACTGTCATAACAACTATCGATTAGCTGTTGGGACTGACCCTCTAAAACCGGCTTTGGGGTCGGACAATTGGTATCCTTGATCTAAACTTTGAGTTTTTTTTTTTTTTGAGTCAAGTCTAATATGTTCATGGATTATATATATATATATATATATATATATATATATATATATGTCTATATTTTATTTAAAGTAAAAGGTTTGTCAAATTATAAATATATCTAGGTATTGATTACAATATTGGGTAATGGTTATATTTAAACATTGTACCTCTATGGAGCCATTGGAGAGCAAACGGTCAATGAGGTTATTGAGGATGTCTTAAGTGTACTCAGGATGTCCTTGAATTCCAAGAATATGTTCTCCAATCCTAAACATTTCCACGCATGTCTTGTCCGAGAATGCCAACACCTCTGCTCCTATTGGCACTTCCCATACCTATATATTCATGTATATACACAACATCATTTTATAGATTAGAAGAAGATCAAATAAAAATATGTAGTTTCAGCTCGGATCTCATTCGTCTATCTAAGATAGATGATAAGTGTTGAAAATTATAGAAAAATTGTGCGGACATTTATCTATCTATGATGATGCATTTGGAAACATTTAATAGTGCATTTGTAGATAACTGATAGTGCATTCAGGTGCGTGCGTGCACTATTTGTTATCTGCAGATATATTATCAAGCATTTTCAAATGTACCGTCGTTATTATGAAAATGTCATTTTTTTTGTGTTTGTAAAATCACGAGTTGTTCTGGGTATTTGTCCGTCTGTTTGACGGTCAGAGTTTACCTGACTAGTCCCAGCTCGCTCCAAGAGGCACACAGAAGCTAGTCAAGGAGAATTGCCACTTGTCGTTATTATGAAAATGTCAATCTTCTTTTGTTTTTTTTTTTTTTGTTTTTTTGTTTTTGTTTTTCTAATTTTTCTTAGGCCGTGTATTCCATTAAGACTTTTTATAAACTTTTAAAGATTTTAAAAGATTGGTGGTTGTACGATTCAAACTTTTAAAATTTCTATAAAAGTATATTGTTATGCATATATACCTCATCTTGATGAACCTCAATGATGGAAAGAGATGGTGATGTTTCTTCCAAATTATCATCATCATCACCAAGGAATTGGAAGCATAAATCCTTCACAATCTCCACTTTTCTAACTCCAATATCCCATCCACTATAAGCCTTCCCAACTTTTCCTCCCAAAGCTCTACACAAAACCTAAATAAAAAACAAAACAATCACTTCACAAAACAAGTCAATGTAATTAACTATCAGAAGTACATACTTCAGACGCCCACTTCAGACGCAAATGCCTGATTCTGTACTCCGAAAAAAAACGGTGGCCGGAAAATTAAGGTTTATTTGGCATTAACTTACTTGGTGGCCAAAGCAAATGCCGAGGACTTTCTTTTGCATGGAGAACAAAGCTTGGAGAAGAAGGCAGAGCTGGAGAATCCATGGCTCATTGCCATAGGCATCATAAGGGCTTCCACTGATCACAAAACCTTCATAGCTATGGAGGTCATCCATCGCCGGAAAGTCGCCGTCGACCACCCGGAATAAATCCCATATTTCTCCTTCTTCTCCCAGAGTTTCTATGAACACGTTTAAGTATCCTCCGTATACTTTCTTCACATAATCTGAGTCCCTTGCGGCTAGCAACAATGCATATCTCTTCTGCTCTCCTTCAACCTTCATCATCTTCATTTTCACTCTTTGAGAGAGAGAGAGAAAGAGAGAGAGAGAGAATTTTAATGGATTGGGGAGAAGAGTTTTGTGGGTATGGGATTCTTGAGAGAGACAGCGATGTATTCCTCTATTTATAGGAGCAAACTGGGAATAAATGGACGACGAGGTGAATCTGTAACCATTATTTTAAGGTTGAGTGAGTACCGGGTAAATTCAAGTTTTGTGTAATAATTTACAAATTATATAGGAGAGATAACTCGTATTTGTCCGCAAGGGCTTAGCTCACTGGTTCAGTAGGCAGTATTTGAAAGGAGAGATTATGGTCCGAACTTCGGCATCGTCAGTGTGGAATTATACTCAAAGTGGACAGATCCCTCACTGCTGAAAATCTCGCGTTTTTCGTCCAAAATGTTTGTGGGTATTTTAATAAAAATCTCAACTTTATGACGCCAAAGTTATGTGGATGGAAAGTTGGACGGAATTTTCGTCCAATATGTAGTGTTGGTCGGTAAATTTGAAGTGACCGGTGTGCACCGACAGTATTTCGAAGAAGAGACTAAGGCTAGAACCTCTGCAACAGAGTGTGAATTATACTCAAAGTAGACCGACCCCTTGTGTGCACCGGCATTTAGCCTATCTGCCGAGTCATTGAGTCACTGTGATTTATATCCTTCCAAATGCTCAATTGGCCCAAGTGCGAGGGATCTTGGGAGGATTCAACCTTTTGAGAGAAGAAGAGATAAATCCTATTAGAAAGATGACAAATTTGACCAAGAGATAATTAGCAATAATTAACTATATTTGAGAGTTGGGTGTGTATAGTATGAGGTAAACTCCATAATAGTCTATAGATTATATATAAGAGATAAATTTTATTAGGAAAATTGTGTATGACGGATTTGACCAAGATATAGTTGACAATAATTAAACTTCAAGACATGAGACTGAACTAAGTTCTAAGGCCAATATTTAAGGAAGAAATGGTATTGTCAAAGCTCTTAATTAGCAAATAGCGGTCAAATTTATATTGCTAATTAGCAAATGGGACCGTCATAAATACCCACTAGTTTGGGGATTTTAAATCTCAACTTTTCATAAACTTTAACTGAAGAGCGTTGTAAGATCGAATCTCGTACTCTAGTAAAATTGTACTCAAACTCATTGTATATTTTATTCTTGGTATATTATATTCTACGTCGCGTACGACGAGTATCAAATCTAATTACACTATCACAAGATTATCTCTAGCTAACTTAGATATAAGTATGTGTGCTGTTATTAGCAAAATAGTGAACTCAACAACGTAACTTAGCGCAGTTGATAAACTAATCGTTAATGTAACTACAATGTTGGATGATCCATTCTTGTATGTGTGTGCCATGATAAAGAGATCTTAACCAAACCAAATTTAGATAGGTGGTTTTTTCCGGTCAAAACTTAACACAACAATAACACATTGGATAGATGACTAGTTCTAGTTATATACACAGGAAAATGGATTACAATAAATAAATTTTAATAACAAATTAAAAATATATAACATATTTTTATGTATATACCTAGTCAAAAATGTTATACTGATGTGTTGTCAAACATTACCTTACATGAATTACAGTATTAAAGTAGAAGTCTTCAACTAGTGCTCCGATCCGTAGCTTTAAAAGAAAAATATTTAAGTCTTGAAAGTTGTGTTTGAGTGGAGGGGACATGATTATCAATTTATCATATTAGAGGATTAGAAGATTATAAGTTTGATTTTTGTTAATAATAATATCTTCTCGGTCAATTTCGTGTCACATGACTTTTCTATTGCAGTTTACTTCTCATGTGTTTTGTAAGCTATTACACATGAGTGATGTGGCTTGGTTTGTGGGCTATTACACATAAGAGTATGATTTACCTAGTACATACATGAGTTGGAACATGTTAACGCGGCTACGCAATATAATGACTTTTCTCGTTATCTAAAAAATTAATTAAAATATTATATTACAAAGAATATGGAATAGGATTAAGATGTAAGTTGGTGTTAATATATATATACTTTTTATTCTATATTTGAAATTTACGTGTCGTTTACCATAAAATGTATTTTTAAAAAATGGCAAGATAGGTGATACAATAATACATTAAAATTAAAGAATAATACACGTTTTAAATAATTTCTTTTTGAAGTTGCAGACATTAAATATAGTAATTTAAAAATCAGAACTTGTTTTTCTTTGACTACATATCTTTTTTTTAAAATATATACAAATAAATTCTTATCTATTAATCTTTTTCTTTGAGAACCTTTACATTTTTGTTTACTTTTTTTTTATTGGTAAAAAAACAAGTAAATAAAAATTGAAGAATTTTAAACAGAAATTATTCTCTTTCATTCCCAAATTGCATAGAATTAGGATTTTGGAAAGATGTAGAATCTTGATTAGGCCTCCCTAACAAATTGGGAGATTCGATAATACTAATGACAAATATTATTCCGACAGAACATTCTTGATTTTGGCAGCCAGAATTTAATTAGATAGAACAATATATTAATTGCGGCCTATGTCACGTTGTGAGAAATATAATAGATGCAACATTCCACTTATTAAGTAAATATTCTCATGCTAACTAGGAATATGATTCTGAATTCTGATTCATCGTATTCTTCGCATAATGTATCTCTAATTTTAATTTATACAAAAATTACATTCACTAGAGTAAAGCTCACTTCCCTGAATTGTTCATAACTGAACTGAAATTCAATAAGGTAAGAGGCTATTTGGGACCTCCCGCACCCTAGTAACTTCCTTAAGTTATTCATAGCTGAACTGAAATTCAATTAGGTGGGTTACAGGGGTAAGGGGCATTTCGAGAATTGAACTCGGGACCTCTTGCACCCTAAGCGAGAATCATACCACTAGACCAAATGCCCAACAAATACCTCTTGCACACTAAGCGAGAATCATACCACTAGACCAAATGCCCAACAAATACTAAGCGAGAATCATACCACTAGACCAAATGCCCAACAAATACCTCTTGCACACTAAGCGAGAATCATACCACTAGACCAAATGCCCAACAAATATTAAGCGAGAATCATACCACTAGACCAAATGCCCAACAAATATTTAGTAACTTCCTTAAGCTATTCATAGCTGAAATTCAATTAGGTGGGGTAAATGGGCATTCTAAGAGTTGATCTCTTCCTTAAGTTATTCATAGGTGAACCGAAATTCAATTAGGAGGGGTAAAAGGGGCATTCTAAGAGTTGATCTCGGGACCTCTCGCACCCAAAGCAAAAACCATACCACTAGATCAAATACCCAACAATATTTAGCAACTTCCCTAAATTGTTCATATTTGTACTGAAATTCAATTCGGTGGGGTAAAGGGCATTTTGAGAATTGAACTCAAGACCTCTCGCACCCTAAACGAGAATCATACCACTAGACCAAATGCCCAACAAATGTTTAGTAACTTCCTTAAGCTATTCATAACTGAGCTGAAATTCAATTAGGTGGGGTAAAGGGGTAAGGGGCATTCCAAGAATTGAACTAAATGCCCAACAAATATTTAGTAACTTCCTTAAGTTAGTCATAGGTGAACTGAAATTCAATTAGGAGGGGTAAAAGGGTAAGGGGCATTCCGAGAATTTCAATTAGGAGGGGTAAAAGGGTAAGGGGCATTCCGAGAATTGAACTTAGGAGGGGTAAAAGGGTAAGGGGCATTCCGAGAATTGAACTCGGGACCTCTCGCACCCAAAGTGAGAATCTAGTTAGGTGGGGTAAAAAAGGGCATTTTGAGAAAATCATACCACTAGACTAAATGCCCATCAAACACTTAGCAATTTCGAGAATTGAACTCGAGACCTCTCGCACCCTAAGCGAAAATATTTAGCAACTTCCCTAACAATAGGGGTGTTGGCGAACAGAGTTTTCGACGAACTATTCACTTGATAAGTGTTCGTTAACGTTTGCGGACACATTCAACTAGGTGGGGTATAAGGGTAAGGGGCATTCTGAGAATTGAACTCGAGACCTCTCACACCCAAAGCAAGAATCATACCACTAGACCAAATGCCAACAATATTTAACAATTTCCCTAAATTGTTCATATCTATACCAAAATTCAATTCGGTGGGGTAAAGAGGTATGGGGCATTCCAAGAATTGAACTCGAGACCTCTCGCACCCTAAGTGAGAATCATACCACTAGACCAAATGCCCAACAAGTATTTAGTAACTTCCTTAAGCTATTCATAGCTGAGCTGAAATTCAATTAGGTGGGGTAAAAGGCATTCCAAGAATTGAACCAAATGCCCAACAAATATTTAGTAACTTCCTTAAGTTAGTCATAGGTGAACTGAAATTCAATTAGGAGGGGTAAAAGGGTAAGGGGCATTCCGAGAATTGAACTTGGGACCTCTCGCACCCAAAGTGAGAATCTAGTTAGGTGGGGTAAAAGGGCATTTTGAGAATTGTACTCAGGACCTCTCACACCCTAGAATCATACCACTAGACTAAATGCCCATCAAATACTTAAACAATTTCGAGAATTGAACTCGAGACCTCTCGCACTCTAAGCGAGAATTATACCACTAGACTAAATGTTCGACAAACTATTTGTTTATGTTCGAGCATTGAACTCGTTTGGGAACACGTTCAACTAGGTGGGGTATAAGGGTAAGGGGCATTCCAAGAATTGAACTTGGGNTAGGAGGGGTAAAAGGGTAAGGGGCATTCCGAGAATTGAACTTGGGACCTCTCGCACCCAAAGTGAGAATCTAGTTAGGTGGGGTAAAAGGGCATTTTGAGAATTGTACTCAGGACCTCTCACACCCTAGAATCATACCACTAGACTAAATGCCCATCAAATACTTAAACAATTTCGAGAATTGAACTCGAGACCTCTCGCACTCTAAGCGAGAATTATACCACTAGACTAAATGTTCGACAAACTATTTGTTTATGTTCGAGCATTGAACTCGTTTGGGAACACGTTCAACTAGGTGGGGTATAAGGGTAAGGGGCATTCCAAGAATTGAACTTGGGACCTCTCGCACCCAAAGCAAGAATAATACCACTAGACCAAATGCCCAACAATATTTAGCAACTTCCCTAAATTGTTCATATCTGTACTGAAATTCAATTCGGTGGGGTAAAGGGGTAAGGGGCATTCTGAGAATTGAACTCGGGACCACTTGCACCCTAAGCGAGTAACATACCACTAGACTAGATGTCCAATTTGAATAGTACCTAATTTGAAGTAAAATAATACTAATCTAGTTTAAACCAAGAAGGTCGATAAGCAGCTCTTATAGAGAGTTAAATTTAAAAGCTTATAGTTACTAAACTAACTATCCAACTAACTCAGTTAGGGGTCGCACCCCATATATCCCCAACTTATCATATATAACTTGTTTTGATTCAAGTTATATGACAACTTTGGTAATATAATACTACGTATAACATTATTGCAACATCAAAAAATGAGTTGAAGTAAAATAAAAGTAATGTGATTACCTATCACTACAAGAAAAGTAAATGTATTTATGAAAAAGAACTCAAAGGTAAATTATTGAAATTCGTAAATATTTAATTAACAAATTTTGAAAGTAAAACAATGAAACTCATAAGTATTTAAGGTGGAGCTATTTAATCTAAGGAAAAAAGATTAAATTGGCTCCAAAAATTAATCGGATAATTCAATTGAGCCCCTAAGCAAAAATATCGCGTCTTAGCCCAAAGAAGTAGTAACCTGATAAACAAGTCATTTACGATTCAATTGAACATTTTTACCAATTTAAATGATTTTAATAGAACTTTAAAAAAAATTATTTAGGAGCTCAATGACACTATCCACTTAATTTAACGTTAAGTGGTAACCACCCATTGTCTTAGTTAGCCCGCTGTCAATCTTTTGATGAAACATCTTGGATATTTTTTATTGTTAGTATAAAAATAGCGATGAACATTTTTTCAAATCCTCAAACTAGTTAGAAATTTGAGTGCAAACTTTAAAATTTTGTCTGCTTTTAAGTTGTATAAAATAATATACTTTTTCATTGTGCATATCTTTTATAGAAAAAAATTTCAAGTATACATAAAACAAGATCAAATCCACACCTTCCAAGTGTATACTTCTAATAATTCTCAATTGATTTATAAGAATTGATTCAACGTTACTATAATCTATGTACCGAATTACCATAACTATCACACTTTACCTCCCTATTTCCATTTTCTCGAAATTTATATAAGTTGCCCGGAATGAAATAATCAAACAGGTGAAAGATGATTATCGTAGCTAAAAGTCACGTGTTCAATTCTTGTCAACAATCTCTTAATCAAGTCCATCAAATATGATCTTTCTAATGTGATTTACCTCTCCTGTGTAATTTATGAATTATATATTACAGAGAACAAAGATTTATCTCATGCACACTTTTAAGTAATAGTTGTCTTTCTCTTGTCATCCAACAAAGACTATATATACACACACATACATATACATATATTGGTGAGAGGGAGAAATGAATAAAGACTTGTATCCAGCTGAATTCACAAAATTGTCAATTTTATAATTAGTATATAATACTCCCACAACTTGGCAAGTGAAAATTTGGATCCTCATCCACTTTTATTCTTGAAATGAGAATAGTCAAGAAATATCATCAATGGTCCCATTTTCTTATCTACAACATTCTTATTATATCAGATAAGAAAAATGGTTTGTGGGTTTAGTGGCTATTGGGTTGGGCTTTGAGACTTCACAAGCCCAAACAAAAGAACTCTTGGATTTGTAACACAATAATATGGAGTATATCATTTACTTGGATATTGAGTAGGCGGCTTATGCAACTGTAAAGTTAGAGATTTGATTCGTATAGATATGCTACGTTAACGAATTTTGGGTCACTTTCTTCCGATTTAGGTTAAATCTGAATTAGTCTCAGAGTAATGAGAATATTAGATACAACTAGATAGAGTTCATCTTTAATTTGTTGCACTCTAATGGCACACCTATAGCCTTCACGGTTTTGCTAAGGCATGCATGAGAAATCACACGTTGACTTGGCACGACATGATATGAACTGGCTGGACACACGATAGCATGGCCAGCCTAACACAGGAAAGCATGGGCCGGTTCACACATACCCCTATATCCTTCATGGTTTTGCTAAGGCATACACGAGAGATCACACGTTGACTTGGCACGACATGATAAGAATAGCCAGGCATACGATAGCATGGCCAGCCTAACACAGGAAAGCGTGGGCGGGTTCACATACACACACACACACACACACCTATAGCCTTCACGGTTTTGCTAAGGCGTGCACCAGAAATCACACGTTGACTTGGCACGACATGATATGAACTAGTCAGACACACGACAACATGGCCAGCCTAACACGGGAAAGCATGGGCGAGTGCACACATACACATATCAATATTCATTTGAAGTTTTGGTGTTTCTTCGTCATAATTGTAATCTATGATTCATTATGTAAGGTGCATTTTATTTCAAGAGATATCATAACTATGATAAAAATGGAGCATAACTTTTACAAACAACATCATAGCATTCCTGTTTTATGAACTTCCGGTACAATTTCAATGAACATTTGTGATGCACTTTATCCTAAATCTAGGCAATAATATACGAATTATGCATATAACTATAATAAGAGCACATGCTTTTGTCTATAAAATTTATAATTAAACAATTAAAAAGGTGAGTAGATTACACTAAATTTTATTATTTACAATATCCTTGTTATACTTTATAAGTAACCTTTAGTATTTAAAATAAAGCTGCATATATACTTTCTTACTCATAGATTATTTCCAATCAAATTGTAGTTATCTTTATAATATAAAGATGATTATCATGTGTCGAAAGGGGTGGTCGAATAGGTGGATAATGGTTCTTGTGTAGGAATGTCATGAATTAAATTTTTGTCAATAACATATTGATCGAGCTAATTGTACCCCTTGCTCACTATCGGACACTGACAAACAAAATATAATTTACCTTTCATATGTGATTTGCGTGTTGAGCATATAATATATAAACATAAATGTACAATCCAACTAATATCTTAACCTTTTAGTTGGGATGAAGCAAATGCTTCAGTTTGGTATCAGAGTAAAATGACCTATGGTCCACGTGTTGCCCAAAAAAGAACGATAGAGGGTGAGCGATTGATTTGATTTGCGGGTTATTACACACATCAAATAGTGACAAACAAATAACATATGATTTTAGTAGAACAAATCTTGTAAGAAGTATCTTAGTTTAATAACCAATTAATCAAAACATACCGAGTAAAATCAATAAGACAAAAATATTTCAGACATTTTTTTTCTATAAATATATAGATATTACCACAAAATTCATAAAGCAACGTGGTCACACCCTCCATTCTTAAAGCAATGACAACGTGATTTCATAATAACACAATTCTCTTTTTGGACAAACAAAAATAATTTAAAATACACTCTCCATGTCACTACATATGTTATGGCTTTTTGGTCTCACATTTACCCAAACCCTTTTGTTTTTCTTTGAATTTTTGTTTTACCTCTGCTTTTTGATTTTTTATGCATTGCTTTCTCTATGTTCGAGAGATGAGGCAATTTCTTTAATCTCTAACAAAAATAATTAAAAATACCCTCACCATATCATATGGGTTTACTTTCTCAACCACGTTCTTAAGAGATCTGGCTCAATAATGCATACTACTAATTCTATTATAATCACATTTCCTGAAGCTCAGCTCGAACTCACTCCCCTCAATATAGGAGAGTAAATTAGGTGCCACTAGACCACAAGATCTTTGATTACATATAACAGTTCAATATGCCAAAAAAGGGCTTTTTTTTAGTTATTTTTATTTTTATTTTTAAATTTAATAAATTCTATGCTATATGCAAAATGAGGTATTGACCCTTTTGGTTAGTGGGCTCTTTTGCTATTATTGTTTTCAGCCTCTTTTTGGCTTTTTTTTTTTTTTTATGTGTTACGTGACTTGAACTGAATTTGAATTAATCTTATAGTTGCGAGAATATTAATTGTTGTAGAAAAAACTAAATTGATATATTGGGTTTATCGAGGCAAACCCCACTCCTCTTCCGAGTATGTGAGTAAACCCTCGCCCTGTGATCCTAGCCGGCAAAAGACCACAAGGAGGTTAACCAGCCTAGGTTGCCCATAGCTGACCGGCTCAAACCCGGGTGGCAGACGGTTTCGAACTCAGGACCTCACGACCACGAGCGTCTTGGTCTTGCCACTCAGGCTGCCCTTACGGGCAACTAAATTGATATATATGTATGAGAGAGAGAGAGAGAGAGAGAGAGAGAGAGAGAGAGAGAGAGAGAGAGAGAGAGAGAGAGAGAGAGAGAATTAGTAACCCTTAAAGAATTTGTATATAAAATGATTAAGAGCTAAAAATTAAGAGAAAATGCAGTTATATTTCTGAAATTATGATAGCGCATTTGAAATATTTGATACCCATCTCCGAATAACTAATTGTGCACTTAGAATATGTAATAGTGTACTCAGTGTGTTCATTATTAGTTTTTTCTAGATGCATTATCAAATATTCTCAAATATACTATCGTAATATAAATAATACCATAACATTTTTTTCTCTCATTTTTCATTAATTTTCAACTATTAATCAATAGATTAATAGATAAAAGTAGTCATGACATTTTCACGGGATTACTAGTTCTTATTTCAACCTGATTATATATATAATTGTTGAGCAAAAAAAGCTTGAAGGCTGCCAAACCTTTTGCATTCTCCAGCTTTAAAGTATGGGGTATGATAGAGAATGCCAATTTTGTAATGTAACAAATTAAGGAAAAAGAAAGCTTCCAAGAAGCATATGTTCCAAATCTTGTTCGGATAAAGTGTCGTCGGTCCGATCTGTCCGACCACATAAACTAATTAATGCTAACTCACACTACCTAGGGTTTGTCTCTCATCTCTTAATAAACCAACCAATCTAATTTAAACATGAAATTTGAGTAAATTCTTTTTATCTATACTTTTTTGTTTCAATTTAATTGTCCCACTCCTTGTATTGTTATTGAGAAAAAAGTATCATGTAAATTTTTAAAAATTAATTAAGTACTAAAATTTTGTGCATGAAGTATTGCATAATACATGTAAATAGGTACATCGAAAGTCTAAAATCCAATGAGACGGATTCAATCGAGAAAGTACTGGTAAGAATTAAATTCGTGACTTTCACGTATGAAAATCATACTCTATCCACACGTCCACCCATTCCAAAGCTCCCTTGCACACTTTGTTTCTTTGATATGGTGAAATTAGATTAATTGTACAGTTGTTGGTTTTCTTACCAATAGGACAGTCAGCCGGCAGACTAACACTACCGGATAATGGTTCAAAGTCACCGGAAAGTACATTCAAAAGTTTTCTCACAAATTCTCTCGTGTGTATTCCGAAATTGCTAACCCCTTTTACTGTGCCTTTCTTAGGCTTTTATACATGCATATGTTCAACCGAGTCCAACGGTCAGTCCACCATAAATGCTATTGTTACAATAATTAATATACTTAAATGCCATAACTTCTAATCATTGTTGACGGCTCCACTTTTCCCGCGCCGATCCGCATCCTACAACGTTCCTCCTCATCATTGCTTATTAACTCTTCATTAATGGCTCATTAATGACCCGACGCCTCACTTCGACAAAGACCCTCCACATCTTACATCTTACATGTGCCCGACCGACTTTTTCTATCACTCATCTTCAATCAATCGGCTCCTCTGACTCACTTGGCCCACGTCTAACTTCCTCACTCGTTCAGTCCTTTCCGCCCCGCTTCTTCTTCCATCCAACCGCAGCAACCTGGCTCTTCCACTCGTCCATCCTGTCAGAGTGGCTCTTCCACCCTTTCGACCCATCAGCCTAGTTCCTCCATCCATTCGTCCCATCAACCTGGTCCCTTAATCCGTTCGACCCATTAGTCTAGTTCTCTCATCCGCTTGACTACATAATGGGATTCGACTGAATCCTTGTCTATCGAACTCTTGATTGGTCTCACCACCTGATTGGACTGACCACTTACATTATTCTATGTCGCCCACCACCGATCTCCGCCCCCATTGGCTGACTCGCTTTCTTTCGCTTTCTTGACCCTACGCTTCCTCATGTCTTTCTTGTCGTCCCATTTAGCATCACTATTTTCTCGCGGGCTCATATCCCATCAACAGTGAACAACAAGAATCGTGTAATGTTATCAATTAATCCCAATATATCACACTATATAAAATTTTCTTGTCAAAAATTATCTATCATTTTATTTTTATCAAACAAAATAAGGAAATCAAAAACAAAAAAGATTATAGGGAATAGAAAAAATACTAAATAAATGAAACCTGCTTAGCAGCAGCTATCAGGCAACCCCTAGAATCCATAAACGAATGTTAGGCCATAAACAGTCTTCCTGCCGAGGCTAATGCTTATTTTGGACCATTTGGGCTTTTGGTGCAAGTCTCGAAAAAAATAATAATATTATTATTAAAACCGAAAAAAAAAAAAAACATTAACTGCCTAGGAATTGATGCCTGTTTGGTCAGGACTCAGGAGAGTCAGTTTTCTTTTCCAATTCCAATAACAAAATTTTCAATTCGCCCGAAAGGATGACCTAATTAGAATATTAGATACAACATAATTTTCTTACTAAAATAATGAGTTAAATTTTTACTAATAATCTTTCATCCTGGTAGAATACTTGAAACTCTAATCTTAATGGCCTTTCACACTTCAGGCCAACAGAAAAGATATAAATTATGGTTACTCAGTTGAACACATATGTTAAATTTTTACTTATTGCACACAGGGAGTTCCTCAGAGATTGTTCTCACGCTCTCACCGGTGAGAATAGACCTGATTTTTCTTCTCAAATTTAACACCCGTGACCAACTGAACTACCTATACAGATTCTTTTTTTTTTTTAAAATAAATATTGATAGAATTTGGAGTACAAAATTTTTTAATGTAATTTATATCTCAGGTATAATTTGTATATATTAGGAATTGATGCTTTTGATATTATATATTTAGCAAATCTATAAATGGTATAAATTTTAATGGGGATAGGGGTTAATTAATTGGAAATTTGCAGGGCTTGAATGGTACTAATTACCCTAAGGCTTGGGGGGTGGGGGTGAGGGGGGTAGGGCATTTTGTGAAATGTAGAGGTGAAGCAAGGGAAAGGAAACAAGACAGAGATTGCTTACGCAAATCTAGCAAAACTGTCAAAATTGCACTTCTAGGGCAACTAATGTGTGAATGCTTTTCATACTTTGATTCTTGTTCTTGGAGCTACTTTTTGATATTTTCCATGAACTTTCCATATAAACGAGATTGCTTGTTTCAAAATCTAAAATAAAGTTAATAATCTGCTTCAGTACGTGATAGTTGTATACTTGTATTATGCATATCAGAAACTTGAGTAATGCAATATGAATGTGATAGTTGTATACTTGTATTATGCATATCAGAAACTCGAGTAATGCAATATGAATTTGTTCTGTTTGTGAAAAATTGGACATTAGTATACAAGCACTCTGTAAAACCCTTGAGTTTAGAGTGAAAATGGGGAAACCTAAAGTGTAAGCTGATAATGCTTATTTCATTCTTCTTACATGACTAGAATGTTATAATATGTAAATTAGGTTAAAATATCAATGCATTTTCTCTCATCTTATATATTAACGTTACTGTATTCTGTATATATACACATGAATTAGAACTTTCAACTCACACATTCTGTTGACTTAGCGCTCTTAGTTAGTTGATTTTATTCTGTCTTTTTTCACCCTATTAATGTTACAATATACACATGAGTCCGAACTTCCACCTCAAACACATTCCGTAAACTTAGCACTCTTAATTAGTTGATTTTATTCTGTCTTTTCTCACCATACTTACGTTGATTTGTTGTATACACATAAATTCAAACTTTTAACTATTTAAACTCAATTTGTTCAACCATTATTACCTCCATATTTTACTTTTTGCTATAGACAATTAGACATTAGAGGAAAACCCATTATAATTGGTCCATATTTCTAGAACCATACCTTGCACTTGATATCTAGCTTCCACACTATAAACTTGGTGTCAGGTCAAAGCAAAGCCAAGGGGATAGATAGTAATATAAATATATAATGAATTGCAAATTACCCACCCCCTCCCCCACCCACC
>NC_044922.1:28221314-28222790 GCF_003576645.1 Ipomoea triloba | reverse complement strand
CCACCCCCAATGCCTAAGCCATAAACATGCCAAGCCACTCTTTTTTATCTCATGTGATGTTAAGCCAGACAGCCACTGTTTACCATATACACACAGAAGACAAATGCAAACACACCCCAAAACCCTCATGTCCTTAGCTGTCTTTGAGCTTCTTCTTCTTCTTCTTCTTCTTCTTCAATTCAATTCTCCAATCTCCATTTGTAAATGCAAGTAGCTATAGAAATAGAATCACTTGGAAAAACCCATTTTTTTGCCCCCTTTGCCACACCATTTTCTCCTTTCGAGTAGCGAGGGAAATCTGCGGTCACTATCCAGCTCGTACCGAGCTAATGGTACAAGAAGATTGGGGGTTTTTCGAGTATTTCTATTGAACCACTTGGAAGAACCCATTTTTTGCCCCCTTGGCCACACCCTTTTCTCCTCTCGAGCGAGAGAATTCTACAGTCACTATTAAGTTCGTACCGAGCTAATGGTACAAGGAGATTGGGGTTTTTTCGAGGATTTCTATAATGTGGGATATATACCTAACCCATAATTTCACCATCTTCTTGTTACAATCCCCCGTGCTTTCATGGTCTCATTCACCACTACCTTATCCATGAAGGTTTCCATTATGTGGCTGTAAATTCTTGGGAGGCTATCAAGAAAATGGCGGCGGCGGTGACGGCGGCGCCGGCGCCGGCGGTGGTGGCGGTGGCGGAGGAGGAGGAGGAGGAAATGGGTCCTAAAGATCTGCGGTGGGGACCTCATGGCTTGCCGCCTTTAGCGGTTTTTCTCATTGGTGGTTGACGGCGGCGAGCGGCGGCGGAGGTGGCGGTGATATTGGCGGGGACGGCTCAATCTTTACATGTATTTTTTTGTACTGTCATCTTTAATTTTTTTTTTTCAGTTGGGAAAAGGATTTTCACCATACAGGTTGGCTTTCTTCATTCTGTTCCTTCTTCTGATTCATTTATGTAGCATTGGGAATTATATTTTATTTTTAGAATTTTAGTTTGAAAATAACAAGAAAAATGTGAATTATTGAAGATTTTTTTGCCCTTTTTTTTTCATATCATCATTTTTTTTATTATGTAAATATTTAAAAAGAGAGGGAAAATTACAAATTTTAAGAAAAATAAGGGAAATTAAGTGTGCTTATATAGTTGTATGTATTCTTTTGCCAATAAAAAAATGAATAATTAATCTTATTTTATAATGTCAATATAAAAAAGAATTGAATTATATATATATATATATAGTAGTATTATTTTTAGGGACGAATGAATAATAAAATGCTTTTAAATAGTCATTATTTCCTTAATTTCCAGTTAATTGGAAACCCTCAATCTGTCTTTTTTTTTTTTTTTTTTAATAATTTTAATTTAAAGGTCATGTTTCCCCTTTTTCCTTGTCTGTTTGGATCTCTGAAGTAAGAAGTTTACAAAAGGATTGTACATGAAAAAAAAAAAAAAAAGAGTGCGGGGGGGGGGGGGG
>NC_044922.1:28187145-28220741 GCF_003576645.1 Ipomoea triloba | reverse complement strand
AAAAAAAAAAAAATTTGGGGGGGGGGGGGGGGGGGTTCATATGGAGTATTGAAATTCAAAAAAAATTATTTTTAATACTAAAATCACGAGATAGTTGTCCGTACTTTCTAATTAGATATTATTTATAAATCTTGTATAAGATCATTTTATGTGAGACGTATAATAATTTTTAGGTGTAATATAATACTTTTCGAAGTTGCGTTCTTGGGTAAAGATCACTTTGTCATCTTAGCCGACAAATGACCATTTTTATAGGATGTCAACTTTGAAATCTTGTTGTTACCAAATCAATTGTCAGAGTAACTTGGCCAGGTTACTCCCATATAAAATAATACATATTTTCTTTGATTTAAAAGAAAGTTCACACCTGCTACTCGAAAGTGCACTATGTGTAAAACTCGCTTAATGATCTTAACTAGCAAACCAGTCTAAGTTAGACGGTCTCACTCGATACTTACTCCGGGTAAATAGTATGGTTTAAATTAAGAGATGAATGTAGAATGAGAGGGTAAAGAAAGGACAATAAGGAAAGTGAAGGATGGGTGCTTTACATGGAAGTGTCCTATCCATGTCATTCTGTAATTTGTACACATGAAGACCACTCCAAGTCTCCAATTTAGGTGTTTTTTTTTTTTTTGGCCATTTAATTATATGGGGAGATTATCTATATTTTTGGATTGTTGTACTCACGTGCAGTTGGTAGAGATTTCTTGCTGATTTCCTGGGCAATTTTTATGGTACCATTTGACATTACTCCTTAGTCCTAACTATAATGTCACACTTCATAATGTGTTTTGTAAAACAGTTAATTGAAGCGTTCGAGATTGAACTCTGTTTCACACTTTCTCTTAAGGTGAGTTACAGAGGTGTTAATTGAGCATAAAGCTTCATACTTTTGTGTTTTAGTAGGATTTGAAATTTCGAAGTCTTAAAATAATTATTATTATTTTAACAAATTTCCTGAATCACAAATGGGAAAATCTTGAGGCTTGACAAACATAAAAAGCCTGCAGACTGGAAACTCTGGGCTTGACTAGGAGGGTTAAATTAGAGTTGTATTATTCAACATGTCAGCCTACCTAGGTCAAGGTGCAGTGCTAAGTACTAACAAATAAAGTGCATAATTTTGGATTTTTAATTTGGATAGTCCATAACAATTTTACTATTTGTATTGAAATATGTGAATAATTTAGATTTTATTAGGCCAAATGTAGAGGTAATATTAGAAATTTAAACCAATCTAGTCATTACTTTGTCACTTAATTGGGCCAGTTCGGTGTGAAAGGATTAGTCTGAGTTTGGTACAGACTTAAAAGTACCTCTTACAGTTAGGGCCTACTCAAAACACTTCGTGCTCTAACCCAAAAAATAAAAAATAGAAATTTAAACGTCTCCTACTATTTTCTTCATTTGGTATTATTGTAAATGTAAAAATCTATTGAGAAAACCCTAACTTTTCAAACCAAACGTTTTATGCTTCTCATATCGTGTTGAACATTCTCAGTCAAACTTTGCCCTCCTTCTGAGCATCGCGAGTAATCGTTGCCCCACGGCCTCTAGCAAATTCCTATGCGAACGGAATGAAAGAAGATTTAATTTTTAAGAATGTTATTGTATTTTAACCTAAATGACTCAATAAAGTAATAAATATCACAGTCAAGAACTTAATTTGGTTCAATAGAAAGCCAATAACCAATATTAATATCTCAAAATAGTTGAATGTGACCATTATGAAAATAAAAAAATAGTAAAAAATCCTAGAAATAGTAGGAAATTAATTATGAACAGTAGTACAATAGTAGTATAGCTGGATGGTGGGGGTGGGTGGGGGTTTGGGGGGGGGGTAGTAGAGTTGAATTGGACGTGTCGATATAGCAGACTGAATGCATATGTATCCGTTACCTTCATTTCTTCTGCATTTGCTTCCCCCCAAAACAGTGGGCGGTCCCCTTTATCTTCTTCATTGTCATTTACCATTCTCACTTTTTTTTTTTTTTTTACAATAATATTATTCATTATATTACCCGCCTCGAAGTTATACTTTTTGACGTGATAATTGACCATTAATCATTAGAAGAGACCAACTATACCCATAAATGTGTTGATGAGAAGGCACATATTTCTTTCAACTTAACACGAGGGTTTCGAGAATTAGCCTCGGTGTGTGAAAGTCTTAGTGTTCCGTAGTTGAGGAGACTGACTTGTTTTAATCTTCTTTGTCTTTCTTGTAAGGCGCCGCATTGAGGGGTTTTCCCAATTTAACAGTTTTTTAGAATTACAAGCTTATGTAGGAGAAAAAATGCAATGCAAGCATGCCTGCCAGGCAAATCAGGTGGTTGCTAATTGGCGGTCACCGTCTTGATGTAGAAGGATTAAGATACTTGACTGTAATTACTCTGAGAGATAATTGAATTCGAGTTAGTAATTCGTGACATACAAGCCAAGGTAAAAACACAACTTAAATGAATATAAGCAAAGTAAGAACCAAACATTGTTTTTCATCTTGTCTCTTTCTCATATCCATTAGTTACACATGTGATGTCCACCAGCTTCATGGATAGATGTTGTGTCTCATTCACCCATTTATGACTTAAACTTATATGTGGCTTTCAGTTCGTTGAGGACATTAAAGATTCAATACTGAATGGTCAATGTAAGTCTGATATTGTGATGTTCAAATCTCATCCCAAAATTAAATTTTGAGTTTACTTGGGTAAAAACAGCTGCTAATACAATTACAAGGTTGAAGAATCGGCGTTAGTATATTTATGCTCGATATTGATGAATTCTAAATAAGGCCTTCCTCAAATAAGAATTAAGCTCTGAAAGTACGACATGACCTGAATATGATTTAGTCTTATCGTGGTGGACAATAGGCCACTCTAAGTTGTATCATCAACAAGGCTAAGGTGGTCAAGGAAGGTTCCCTGCAAACTCCAATGGAAGTACTAGCAATTTTGAGTATCTAAAGGAACCATCCTCTTGTTGGAATCAATGTTAAAGATGAACATAGGAAGGTTCTTTTTTCTTTTTTTGATAACATTTCCAGCCTTGTTGGACTATATCATAGACCCATGATGAGGTCAATCGAGCTTACTAGCTTCAGGCCCCACACCAAATTGTGCCGTTCTACGCACAAGGAGCCCAACCCCAACCTAGCCCATGAGAAGGTAAATCGAGTTGCCTAGCTATGTGTCCCACACCAAACTATACCCTTCTGCGCACAAAGAGCCCAACCGCAATCCCAGACAAAATTGGTGGAGCTCATCTCCAGATTGTCTCTAGTGAGGCGGCTGGAGGAAAGTTTCAAGTGCAACTGCTCATCTACTAGACCACTGTCCTGGGGGTTGGAAGGTTCATTTGTTTTTAAAGGAAATGAAGACCTGTCTTTGCTGCTTCACAAAATGTCAAGGAGTTTTAAATGCTAAGCTTGGGCTAAGGGAAGGTAAAGCCCCCCACTACTAATCTGTACTAAGTTAGGGATAACCAAAATCAAGTACAAAAAGAAAGCATTCTACAAAAACCAAGTGTAATTAACAGAATTAATTGAATGGGAGCAAGATGAACTCTTAGCTGTCAAGGGAGCAGTACTGGAGATTCAAAGCCAAGAACCTGTGTCTCAAGTGCTTAAACTGCAAATCTCAAAGCATCATAAGTGAATAAAGAGTTAATCTGTACTTTGGATTAGAAATCCTATTTGGGGAAATATAACAGGAAAGGAGTGCTCATGATTCATGAACAGCATGACAGCATATAGTATTTCAGGTTTTGGCATTCAGTTCAGGCAAAGTGAGAAGTGATGAATTTTCAGCTATCAGTCTGTCCTCCTTTGAATAGGCTCTTCAATGTCTCATATAGGAAAAGTCTACAATACAATCAAATCACCATTTGATTGGCATGGTACAACACTTTTTTTTACCACCCCAACTTCAGTTTTGATACCATATTTCTTATCTTAAACTAAATCAAAAGTAAATTCAATTTGCTTTTTTGGTAACGAGAAACCCGCAACTACTACTCGAGAGTGTGCACTGGGTACACCAGTTTAGGTTGTCCATAGTAGACCAATACAAATCAAGAAAGACAATAGGCTGCTCCCATGGGAAATCGAACTTGGAACCTTGTGGTTACAAAATCAAAACAGCCCAACAGTAAATTCAATTTTGATACCATGGTATAATCATTGAACAAATAACATACAATCATGTTAGGGTAGAAATGTAGAATTGCCCTTCAGAAAGACATAGAGCCCATAGAGAAGAGAAACCTATACTACTCTGTAAGCATTCACCCCACCATCTGAAATGGACTCACCTACATATTCAAGGCACTTCTGCTCCATCCAAGCCTCATAAAAGCCATGAAATAGTTTAAAGTAGCTGACACATACTGTTTGGGTGTTACAGAAATGCCAGACACTGTCCTACTCTAGTCAATTCTGCCAGTTTCCTTGCTACAACTGAGAAAGTAAGAAACTGCCCTTTGTAGGGATTCTATTACACTCAGTGTAATTGGGTGGTGAAAACCAACAGCTAAAATGGGCATCTCAAGAAGGATCACTAACTCCAGGAATCCTCTTCACACCATTGCTCCAGTCCTTTCACCAACATTCTACTTTTCTTTTTCAAAAAGCTTGCTCATCCATAGGCCTTTGGAGCAAAAATCTCGTAAGAAAAGCTTAGGATAGAAGAAAGCCCTTGTATTTAATTTTAAGAGAACATACATTTGAGACCAAATATACAAGCTTTTGCACAAGTGATGAGATCTTTTGTCTCTGTCAGTAGAAAAGCAATAACCAAAATCAAGTATGGACTGAAAATGCATGCCCGATATCTTTCATGCCAGAAGAATGCCTTTAGACATTTCTTGTCTATGACCAGAAAACTTAGAAAGATGGAATGATACGAGGATTAACTTTTAAATAAAAAGTGCAGAAGACATGCCAAACAGCCAAATTATTCTTGTAATAAGGTTCTAAGATCCTAAGGGGGGCTTACATGGATAATATGTGAACTTGTAAGAAAAGAGATCATTTTGAGGAGGTAATGAAATTCAAGAGCTTTATGCTAATCTGGCATTTTTTAGATCTTCTGGAAGCCTGAGTTTAGCACACCACATTATATTGTGATGAATTCATTACCTATACAATTTTTTTTAAAAAGATTAAAATAAAAACAAAAACTTTAGTTAACAAGGAGATGGAGGAACAAGCTTCTTTCAAACTCCTAGTGAACATTCTTTAATCCTTTTGAACTCAAGGTGAGCTCTAGATCTGCTAGCAACAGATCAATCACTGTGACATCTCCATCTACCAAAGCCAAAAGCATATATATCAAATAACTAGCACCGTAAAAGATTTCAAGAAAAAGACTTTAGCTGCAAGAAATTTATGTATCCCATAAAAGCAAAGAGCAATAGAACACGAATATAGGGCTCATTATTAAATTTGCAGTAAGATAAACTTCGAGCCACACCAAGTGACAGAGTTACATAATGTATAACACCAATGCCTATACAATCTCTTCAAAATACAACCTCTCTTCCAATGTGAGATATAACAATTCTAGCTGAGCATATATAATACTATTGCTATCAAGAAACAGTACAGCAAAGCAATGATGTATCTATCCCACAAGAATGCTTATAACTTTTGGCAATGGCGCGACACAACAACAAAAAATCATAAGGTAACAATGTAACATTGTAACAAATTGGTGTGTGGTGATCATCACCTGCGCTATTTCTGAACATAGTTGTCCAAGTACCACTTATAGGTATCAACAAGCCCATCTCGCAGTGAGATTTTAGGTGTCCATCCCATTCCTGCAAGGTTTGAGCTATCCATGAGCTTTCTCGGAGTTCCATCGGGCTTAGTTGGGTCCCACACCAGCTCCCCCTTAAACCCTACAACCTCCTTTACCAGCTCTGCAAGCTCCTTTATGGTCACCTCCTTCCCACTCCCTACATTCACGTGCTCCAATCCGCTGTAATGCTCCAGCAAGAACACTATAGCGTCCGCGAGATCATCGACATGGAGGAACTCTCTCAAAGGGGAACCGCTCCCCCAAACCACCACTTTTTCATCGTTCCTCGCCTTCGCCTCGTGAAATCTCCTCAATAGTGCTGGGAGGACGTGCGAATTTTCCGGATGGAAGTTGTCGTTAGGGCCGTATAGGTTCGTAGGCATGGCGGAAATCGCGTCGAATTTGAACTGAATCCGGTACGCTTGGCACATTTTGATGCCGGCGATTTTCGCAATCGCGTACCACTCGTTCGTCGGCTCCAACGGACCGGTCAACAGCGCGGCCTCCGGTATCGGTTGCGGGGCGAATTTAGGGTAAATGCAGGAGGATCCGAGAAACAGGAGCTTCTTCACGCCGTGCTTGTACGCCGAGGTAACCACATTGGTCTGGATTTGGAGGTTAATTGTGATGAAGTCCGCCGGATAGGTGTTGTTCGCGTGGATTCCGCCGACCTTGGCGGCGGCGAGGACGACGTAATCGGGCTTTTCGGCGGCGAAGAAGGCGTCGACGGCGGATTGGACGGCGAGGTCGAGCTGGGAGTGGGTACGGAAGAGGAGGTTGGAGAAGCCTAGGTGGCTGAGCTTCCGGACCACGGCGGATCCGACCAGGCCGCCGTGGCCGGCGACGAAGATCTTATCGGATTTGGCAATCGGCATTGGATCTGTGAATGAATTAAGATTAGGGCTTTGTGGAGTGAAATCTCTTTTACTTCTCAATCGGCCAAACCTCTATACTTACGATTAATAAAGGCTAAAATTTTCATATGTACTAAATAAACAAATTAAATGCTTTAAAATACACTCGCAAAAGTCAAACATTCCAACATTTCTATTTAGACATTTCAACGATCTTGTTGTCAGACACTAGTGGCCTGTTTGGTTGGAGGTAGTTTAAGGGGAATTGCAATTCAGTGAATTCCCAAATTACAGTGTTTGGTTTGAGGGAATTGCAATTCCGCAGAATTGCAATTCCCTCCAAATGCTGAATTACAGTTCGGTGGAGAGGAGGGGCAATTTGTTGGTGTAAAGACAATTTTGTCCCTCCTCCCATACCCTTTATTTTTTTTATTTGAAAGAATTATTATTATTATTATTATTTTGAAAGAATTATTATTATTATTATTGTTATACTTATTGTTATTATTATTATTTTGACAGAATTATTATTATTATTATTATTACTACTACTATTACTATAACATCTACCACAACGTAATGACATTTTAGTCATTTTGTCGCTTCTTACCTTTCAATTCCCTGTACTCCTATTTCTGCATATCAAACATTGTAATTTCAATTCCTACTTTATTCATTGAATTGCAATTCCACCGAATTACAATTCATTTCCCCCCTAATTTCTTCTTCCCAACCAGACGCCCTGTAAAGCTTGAATCCATTACCTCTCATGTGAAAGAGTCACTACATACCGCTTACATATTAGTTTACAATTTTTCTTCCACACAAACATTCAAATCGCGTAGTGTAGATGTGAAAAGAAAAAGAACATGCTGGTTAGGAGTGTGGGGTGCACGTGCACCAGGGAGTGCTTTTAAATTATTTGGTGGGGCTATAGTTGAAGCAAACAAACTAAATCATCTTGTAAAGATCTCTCACATTCTTTTTTATTCTCCTCTTTCTTTCACCTCGCATTTGGATTGACAAAAAACACCCAAATAAACTATTGGGATACTCTTACACAACCTAGTAACATTTATTTTCCACGTAGGCGTCCAAGTGACGAGGTAACCTATTACCTAGCCGCTATCAATTCTATGAAGTTTATTTCTTTGTTACAACTGAAAAAAGTCGTTGTTTTAGTAGTAGTAAGGCGTTAGTACGAATTTGTATCGGCTATGGATATAGACTAGGCTAACGAGGCTCAGGTGGAGAGCCTTCCATTGTTTACAATTGCATCATTAATTTTATTATTTAAATATATAATAAGAAAAACTTTTTAATACAACGCACGGATAAAACACTAGTCTTATAATTTCAAAAAAGTGTACACTTTTCAAATATTAAAATTGTTTATAATTTCATCATCATTATATATATATATATATATATATATATATATATATATATATATATATATATAAAGTTTATCCATGCATCGCACGAGTAATTTACTAGTAAGTATATATATATACCACATGTGTATTTTATATTTTATCAATGATTTTATAATGTTTCTTTCTATATAGAAAATATTATAAACCATTATAAATACTATTAAATATTTTACAAAGTCAAATCCGGTAAGTTGTACTAAACAAATCCTATATGTTTGCTAATAAGGTGAATAGTGTATATATAGAGGTGAATAATAAAAAATGAACCACAAAATGATGCTTACAAGTTATATAAGTAAACTATCAAATATTATAATTATTTATAACGTCATCTTTAATTTTATTATTTAAATATATAATATAAAAAATTAATCCGTACATTACATTAGTAATTTACTAGTTAATTTTAATTTTAAACATGAATGAATTGGGTTCAAAATCTGTGTCAGCCCAACGGGCTAAACAAATTGGGTTGAATGTAATTGCTTGGATCAATATTATATAAAGCGCAATAGTAAATTGCAGCCCGTAAAATGTACTAAAACAATCTTTGCCGTTCGATCTAGGATTTCTTACTTTAGTTGGATATAGCACCTTAAATACTTAATTGCTCAAAGGTTGCCTATATATATATATATATAAAGTTTATTAATGTATCGCACGTGTAATTTACTAGTAAGTATATATATAACATGTGCATTTTCTATTTTATCAATAATTTTAGGATGTTTTTTCAATATTGAAAATACTATAAACTATTATAAACACTATTAAATATTTTAAACAATAACTCTGGTCTCCCAACATACCCAACCTTGCTATAGTACATCACCTCATCAAGGGGATGATGATCACTATTTTGATTTACGGGAAAATCTGACAATTGCTATTTGAATGTGTGCTATCTCACAATCGTTACTTGAATGTGCGCTCAGTTGAATCAGCATATATGCTTCTCGTCATCAAAGAGGAGAAGCAATTCTCATGATTTTTCTGGCATATATGTCTTAATAAACTGAATAATGCTACTATAGCTCACTCATAATCTACTGTCAATGGCTTTGGGTTTCAATTGAAGAATACATCTACCCAGTGCGGTTTGCATTTATACTGTCAATGGCTGTGGGTTTGGGTTTCAATTCAAGAATATATATACCAGTGCAGTTTGCATTCTCTAGTTCATAATGTTAAGGAGTGGGTATTTACCTGTGCACTCTATCTAGTGACAGCGGTTTCCTCGTCATCCAAAAAAAAATTACATCTACAGTTAGGTGGATTACATTCTTAGTTATTCTTACTTCGCATTCATTAAAATAGACTTAGTATATTACATTCATTTATTTTCTTTTGTTATTGTTCTATAGAGATTAGATCAAATTATAATTAGATAGAGGGGGTGAGATGGTGTAAATACTTTGATATATTTATTCAAATTAATATTAGTATATTTATTTTGCAAAAAAATAAATATTTTAAACAAATCCTATATGTTTGCTAATAAGGTGGGTAGTATATATGTAGGGGTGAATAATGAAAATAAGAACTACAAAATGGTTCTTACAAGTTATTGAAAAAATACATTTAATCCATAAAATAATCATTACAAGTTACATAATTAAACTCTCAAATATTATAATTATTTATAGCTTCACTCTTAATTTTATTACTTAAATATATAATAAAAAAATTAATTCGTGCAACGGTAATTTCCTAATTAATTTTATTTCTAAACAGGAATTGATTAGGTTCAAAATTGTGTTAGCCCAGTTGGATGTAATTGCATTGATCAATAGCCCAATAGCAAATCTCAGCCCATAAAATGTACTAAACCAATCTGTGCCGTTGGATCTAGGTTTTCTTACCAGTTGATTATGGCACCCTTAAATACCCGTAATTGCCAAAAGGTTGCCTCTCTCCCCAGTAACAAGTGAAGCAGCCGCTCTTCTTCTCAGGTTCGTTATACCCTTTGCTCAAAATCCTAAATGTTTACCAAATCTCTTAGTATCATCAGATCCCATCTGTTTCAATTCTTCTCAATTATGCTTTCGATGATTACTCTTCTGTTAGTTCTATCATTGTTTGGGCTCTTATGTTTGATCTGATTGTTTCGGAATTCAAAAGTTTTGAACTTGTAGCTATAAACTCATTCTTGCGTTTTGTTTGGTTTTTTTTTTTTCTCCCTTATTTTTTTTTTTTGATATATGTTTTGCTGCAATCTGGGGTAGCTGTAATAGTAAGCATGATGTTAATCTGCGATGGGTTTAGTATATGTCCCAGAAACATTGTGTCTTTGGGGCTCTAAAGACATTTCATGGGGTTTAAGGTTTAGAGTGCTCAGTTTTAAGTGATTTGGTAATTGTGTCTGCATTGATGGTGGAAGATTTCAAGCATATAACCTTAAATTAAAAATGGTTTGGGTTTTGTCTTTGGAGCTCTGAAGAATTTCCATGGGTGTATGGTTTAGTATGCTCAGTTTTAAGTGATTTGGTAATTGTGTCTGCATTAATGGTGAGGGATTTCAAGCATATAACCCTAAAATGGTTTGGGTTTAGTATATGTCCCAGAAAAATGGTGTCTTTGGGCCTCCAAAGACATTACACGGGTTTATGGTTTAGATTGCCCAGTTTTATGTGATTTGGTAATTATGTATGCATTGATGAGTTTCAAGCATATAACCCTAAGATATTGATTGAACATGTATGTTGTCATATCATATATTCATATATATGCGATTTATTTTGTTGGTTCATACTTTAATTTTTTGCATATGGTGATTTACATAATTTGCTTGCTTTGAGTCTATGACATCATCTCCGTTTACCCAAATTATATCATGAACAACAGAACATCCTTGTCGTGAGGCCTTCATTGTATCTCAGATGTTAATTTGGATAGTTAGTTGCAATTAGAAGATGCTGTGAAATTTAGTTGTACTAGGGGTTCATGAAGAATTATGTTTCTTGCTCTCATGAATACCAATTGCTCCTATTATACTATAGATGCTTTTGCCCATTTTCCTTTTCATATGGTCACTCACATTCTTGTCTCACATTCTTGTCATGTTTAGTTTCTTTGAGGTCCTCGGTTCCTTGCATTCTTTATGTCAAAATAATAATAGAATCAATTCAACATAGGTGTATTGATTTGTATGTGATTGTTATTTATTTGATATGTTGTTTGCAGGTAAGACAAAATGAAGCATAACAATGTTATTCCAAGTGGGCATTTCAGGAAGCATTGGCAAAATTATGTCAGAACCTGGTTTAACCAACCAGCTAGAAAAACAAGGAGACGCATAGGTAAGTCATTCAACTTTCAAGTTCGTATTTGCGATTTTAATGGCGTTTTCTCACATCAATCTGTATACTTCTATCAAATTCGTATTTGCGATTTTTATGCATTTTCTCACATCAATCTGTATACTTTTGCAGCTAGACAAAAGAAAGCTGTTAAGATTTTCCCTAGACCCACTGCCGGGCCACTTCGACCAATTGTTCATGGGCAAACACTCAAGTACAATATGAAGGTTAGGGCAGGCCGGGGTTTCTCTCTTGAAGAGCTGAAAGTAAGCTTCTCAAATCTTACTATCTTTCAATAAATTATGAGATTTGTTCTTTTACGTAATAAAAGTCGACTTTTTATTATGCAGGCTGCTGGCATCCCCAAGAAATTGGCTCCGACGATTGGTATTTCTGTTGATCATCGGCGAAGGAACAGCTCTTTGGAAGGCCTCCAAACTAACGTTCAAAGGCTTAAGACATACAAAGCTAAGCTTGTCATCTTCCCAAGGCGTTCCAAGAAGGTTAAGGTAAGCAAAGAAGCAGTTTATATATGCTTGAAAAATGTTTGAAAACTTTTGTGAATAAAAACTTAACCGAGCTGTTTTGTTTGCAGGCTGGTGATTCATCTGCAGAGGAACTTGCAACTGCAACCCAAGTCCAGGGTCCATACTTGCCAATTACCAGGGAGAAGCCATCTGTTGAACTTGTGAAGGTCACCGATGAGATGAAATCATTCAAGGCCTATGATAAACTGCGCATTGAGCGCACAAACAAGCGCCACCTTGGTGCAAGGCAGAAGAGGGCTGCCGAGGCAGAGAAAGAGGATAAGAAGTAATTAAGCTCTGTTTGATTCTCTTATCTATTTGGATGAGTAGAGGGCATGGATAGTGAAATTTTGTGCTACAAACAATTTCGAGTTTTCTGTCTATTCTGTTGGAGTTATTGTTTTGCTTAGTCATGCTACAATTTGTATCCTTTGGATATCTTGAGTTGCTTTAACCTCTAAAAGAGATTGTTTTGCCTTTCATGAACCATAAGAATGGTGTGTTTAGTCTTTTCTTAGCCTTTTCCAATCATGTTTTGGTGATGATCGGTATCGGTGCTGATAATATTGTTTTTATCTTTCATGAGCCATAAGAATGGTGTGTTTAGTCCTTTTTTTTATTTTTATTTTTATTTTAATTAACTATAAGATTGTTGTGTTTAGTGGTGAGTTGATCGAAATTGGTGGGTATGATCATTGAAACTATTGGCACTAATGTCAACTAAATTATATATTCATTTGATTTTGGGATAGACTTTTGAAATGATGTATGCCTACATAGTATTGCTACATATGTCCAAATGTTAATGTGTTGACAAATTATTTTAAAATAAAAATCATAGCATGCCAAATGATGTGCTCAAGTATTCTCTCCTAAAACGTATATCCCTGCGTAAACACAAATCTACCTAACCTATCCTCATAAGGGAGTTTTGCCGATGGTGTGACTAACCAATTAGTAGAGTAATTAGTTTGTCGATTAGATAAAGTGTGTCCCAAATGAACGTAGACACGTGATACGAACCAATGACTTGATATTGACTCTCTAATAACTAAGCGATCCGAGGGCCTTCAGCGTGACCACCTTTTTTTTATAATAAGAGTCAAATAGACCCTTGAACTAGGGATTGATCAAGAAAGATCTTTTGTTCTTATTAGAAGATCGTGATTGATCCACATATGTTTGGTGAAGAGAATAATCTTCTCCTTTGAGAATAATAAAAAATAGACAGTAAATTTAGTAAAACTCTTTTACAAAACATGTGATAAAATGTTGACATGACTTGCCCACTTTCTATAGTTTACTTGGCCACTCGGGAGACAAAAGATTAAAGACAAAGCTGTGGAGTGAAAGCTAAAGATGAAAGGAAAGATAAATCAAGGGAAGAAAATTAAACAACCTTCAGCGTGACTCGGGCATCAACCAATGCCCATAGTCGCCTCCCATGTCGTGGCCAACCCTAAGACACCCTAGGACATTGTGGTTGACCCTGACCATGGCACCATGCTTACCTCGAGACCAAGAAGTCAAGAACTGTCGCAACCTCCTCCATATGAATCATGTGCTAACAACCTAATTTGACCTCGGACACGTTGGAATAACTGTCCAAGACTGTTGGATAAATTCGGGTAAGAGGAGAAAACAGGAGAGGAAATGAGATCTTCAGGCGTGATATCACTTTCCTATAAGCTTTTAATCTTTCCTCTTCAAAAGCAAGTATTAAGATTAAATCTTATGGGATACAAGAAGATGAAAACAAAGTTCTTATTAAGATTAAATCTTATGGGATACAAGAAGATGAAAACAAAGTTCTTAGGTTGCTTTGATAAGAACTTACTGGAGAGTTATTGAACTGTGATATATCAAGATATCATGCAAAATAAAATTGCGTCCTTGATCAGATGACACTCCTAGAATTTATAGAGATAAATTCTAACTGTTAGGAGCAGTTACTGGAAGTTTATACCAGTTAAAAAACTGACTTCCAATCCAAAGATATATATGAAATATATTGTTTTGGGTTTTAATATTCTGGTTTACGTACGTAAGTTTTGTACCCAAATATGAAATTATGATTTTAATTAATCATATTCGTATTTTAATAGCTCCAATATCTTCAATGCATTTTGAACATGCAAATTAAGATATTAACTTATGCGTACGTAACTGAACTCTTATTCATGCAAACTTTTAATTCAAGTTTCGAGACATCAAGTGCCTTATACATTCACGACTTGCGCGAATACGAGAGGTAAAAGGCTCTCACGTAACAAATTCTAAAACAATGCATGCAAATATAATTCATACTATTATATTTATATTTTAATATCTCACATGCATGTGAACATGGAAATCAAGAAATATTAAAATACACAAGTACATGCATGGAAATAGAATGAGCACAAAGTGAAATGTTCATGCATGTTCGAGAGGTACAACATCATCACATTCGAGTGGTGAAAGTACTGCCTAAATTACCTTAGACACATCGTTTCCTTGCGGACCTGCGAAACATCGATAAAACGATTCACGCAACACTCAGTTCGAGACATCGTTTCTCCGCGAACCGATCTCTCGTGCGAACCGACCTCTCGAGGAATCTCTCGCGATCTCTCAAACATCTCGAGATTTCTCAAATAACCCAAAATCATCTCTACCAAACTCAATAATATTTACTACTCGACAACTCCAAATATTATTTGAGCTTTCATGGTAGACATCTGAACCATTAATCTCCATTACTATATAAATATCCAACAAAGACCGCCCTAACCGACGTATATCAATACTAACCCTGAGGTTAGTTGCAGGTTGGTTGCTCTTGGTTCACCTCTTAAGCTCATGCCTAGTCAATTTTGCCTGAGTTGTCTCTCACTCCACATGTTTCACTCGATCCATACTTGTGCCATGCTTCTTAAATTTAAAAACTTAGATTGAGACTAATAATATATTCATCACCCGCCTTTATCCATTGTCATGCATGCAATGTGCCTATATTATTTAGAATTTTTTAATAAAATTAATCAAAATAGATAAATAAAATGGAGATGAAGGTGAGGACAAGGAACGCCTGGCGTGGATGTTGTGAGCTAAGCAAAGAAGCATGCTCGTAATCTTGAATTAGTTGAATCAAAATCTAGGTTTCACGTTACGTTGTCGGCTTAATTTAGGTTTAGTTGCTAAATATGGGATCATAAATTAACGCATGCTTCATTTTTGGGTGAATCTTAGCTTGTACACTTGTACTTGTATTTTGACTTGGTATGTATTGTACCTCAACTTTCTGCACTGCCGTCTTGAAGGTTAATTAGAGCGACAATATCCGAAATGAGTTCTCAATTTTGTGCATCTAAACCCAAAAACGATTAGTAACATGTCACTAGGTTTCAAGCAATGTTTCGGCGATACTTCAGCTACTTTGGAGAAAGAATCGGAGACGAATTATCTTTTTTTTTGCGACCAGCAGGTCGCCTTCTC
The DNA here is from genome assembly GCF_003576645.1 of Ipomoea triloba. Lineage (NCBI taxonomy): Eukaryota > Viridiplantae > Streptophyta > Magnoliopsida > Solanales > Convolvulaceae > Ipomoea > Ipomoea triloba. The sequence goes on along the minus strand of NC_044922.1, from coordinate 28,205,344 downwards.
CAGATGCCAGTGAAGGCAATCCAACGACGACTAGAGATGGAAACCAACTGGTTGCCTTCTCCAGTTAACTTCTTCGGCGACCTGCTGATCGCAAAGAAGGCAACCCATCGCCGATTTTTTCCGGAACATCGTCGAAACTTTGGTGACATGCTATCACAAGTCACTAACCGGTTTTTGGCTTCAATGCACTAAATTAACATGTTTGTGCTTAATTACAAATTTTTAAAAGTTCAAAGGCCTAATTGACTTCTCGTATAAATTTCAAGAGTATATTTGACTCTTTTTTCTTAATATGAATGTCAGTTTTATTTTTAGATCAAGGTCCACCTTACATTGTGGACCCTGGTCCTTTTTTTTTTTTTTTTTTTTCTAATTGGCACATTAACATGTTCAAACCACAATAAGAAGGCACTACGAAATGAACTTAAACAAAATGTTGATAATAATCAAACTCTTAGTCTTTAGGTATGAGTTTCATGTTCACCAATCGAGATTTAAGAAGTGCTTTAGGGGCACCATCTTTGTTTCTATGCAAGAATTACTTCCCTAACAGGCCACACTCTTGGCACCTTTGGCTTCCCTCCAAAACATGCTTCAATTTTGTTTCAACTCTCATTCTTGCATGGAGTAATAATACCCTGGCCTCTAAAAAATTATAGAAACCTAGCTATTAAATTTAAATCATTTTCAGCCCTTTATCCACCTATTCTTCACCTAACTCATTTCTCTTAAGAACACTTATTAAATGTGGTTCTATAGTTAGCCCACAATTCTTGGAGGATGATTTTCTTTTCTTTTGTACCATTTTTTAGGTAGATAATACATCAAACTACTCGTAAATTGTCAACTTGATTACTCTTTTTTTGGGATTTTAAATTTTTGATATCAAGACTTACATAGTTACATAGATGGACTTGAAAAGCCATTTTTTATTGCATCTATCACTCATGGTATCTAAGACCTAATTAACATAAACCAAAATAATTTTCAACAACCTAATGGTACAAAATAACATGACTAGCGGACTAACTCACAAATCGTTGGTGACTCCATGGATAATGTCGTCATACCAAAAGGCAAGCCACCGACAATCGTCACTTCCTCCTCTGTTTCCTTCCCGCATTGCAAAGCTGAGGGACGGAAAGTCACCTTGTTGGTCGTGAAGCATCGGTAATCGATGAGGCCGCCACCCGGGAGCTCTTGTGTTACCCCGAATTGACACGTGTATCCGTCCACGTCAACACCGCCACCATTCCAAATCTTGTCTCGCGAGGGAACTCCAAAGCGAGTGACGGCCACGCTGAATTCGGCGGGCTCGAAGCAGGTGAGGACCCGCTTCACTAGCGGCTCAAGCCCGGTGGGACATAACTCCACCCCCATGGCTTCGTAGCTGGCGTAGCTGAAGCCTTCCTCTGGCGTCACGTGCACCGTAGAATAAGTTGTGCCATCCATCCCATTCATCGAGTACCCACAAGGGTCGAACTCAAATTCACAAATCACGTGACTTGGGATGACGTCACATATACGGGACATTTTCGTCATTTCACCACCACCACCACCCCTCTTAAAAAACACCGCCGCCTTCTCCCGGCTCAACCCCGTCATACAAATCTCCACCGTTGTCTCCATCGCCGGCACTCCCGACCCCACCTCCGCCACGTACACATGCCAGTTCCGGCCCGGAAACTCCGGGTCGCCGAGCACGAACCCGACCCCGTTCTTAAACTGCGAATTCAGGAACGCCACCTCCTCTGAGAAGCTCCGGTGAGGCGCCGGCTGAGAATTCTGGAAAACGAAGGTCCCCCGCGAGTACCGGACGGAGTCAACACCGAGTGAGAGCGAGTCAGCGAGTTCCAAGATCACCGGAACCGATAACAGCAGTCTGGTAGTCCCACAGGTCTTGAGAACAATCTTGAGAGGGTAAATAAACATGCTTGACTCGGACAAAACGTACGAGTCAAACTCGGCGCCGGAGAGCTCGGAAACAATGGTGCAAAACGCCGGTTCAAGAATGGAGTCGAGCTGAGCCCGGATCAGGTCCCGGAGCCCCATTCCGTGCGGGTCACGGAACATCGGCGCCGCAGTGAATGAGATTTCCAAACGCTTTTCGAAGCCTTCAAAGCCTATCGCCGACGACAGAGCTTCCGCCATGGCAGCACAGATTGTAAAAAGAGTTTACTTTTCTATATTTCTAAAAAAAAAAAAATCAAAAAATCAAAGAAAAAAACGCAGTCTTCTTCTTCTTTTCTTCCTACTCTACCGGAGCGTCCATATTCATCTACCTCGCCGGCCGGAAAATTGTATCAGGATGGCTTCCTCACGCACTGCATTCATATAAAAAAGACATCGTCATGAACAACGAAATGTTACCTAAAAAGAAAACACAAATTAGTAGCTCAATTGATTTTTATGTGATAAATTGTATATAAATTAGTGACTCTCCTAAATGGGAGGTGATCGAGCCTCATTAGAGGCTATATTACTTCAACAGAGTCGATAGTACTCAATTTAAAAAATAAAAAATAGAGCCCTAATAGTGATAGTGTGATCTTTACACCTAATGTAGTAGGCAATGGAAAGTATCTATCATGTAGTGTCGAGATGTTAAGCCTAAGGGCGAAAGGATTTTGCCTTATTCAGTTCATTTTTGGGTGATAAACTGTGTACAGGTCTCAATATTAATATCAAGTTCAATCTAACCGTGACAATATAAGAGTTAGGGCTACTTGTGAATCCTAATCACTCATTCTCCAACCTAATGAAGGGATAGTTCAATTGATTTTTGAGTAGTAAATTGTGTAACAAACCCTAAAAGTGGTAGTATAAGAGTTAGGAACCTTCCGAATTAATGACCATTTTGGCCCCTCAAAGCCTTGGCTATGCCGTAATTATCAAATTGGTATTCGACTATCAATTTTAACCAATTAAATAATCAACTATTAAACTGATCGAGGACCAATTTAATAATTACATATAACCGTTACGAAATTAAAAATTTAATTGATCAAAATTAATAGTCGAGAACCAATATGCATAGTTTAGAGACCAAAACAATCATTAATTGGAGCTCCTTGTAGGTATTAAGACCCGAAAAATGTGAGCACCTAACGCCAGAGAATTTCGCCTTTAGACAGGACAAGAAAACACAATCTTTGCAGATAGAGATCATATATATATATATACGTTAGAGTAAGCAGGCGATCGGAATTTGTGAATGCCACCGTGAGGACGAACGTCTTCGATGATGTAACCGAGAGGGGTCTCGTATTGGGCACTACTCCACGGATTCTTCTTCCCACCTTTCGTCTCCATTAAAACATCGATCAATCCTCGCTCTCTGCAAATTCCAAACCACCACGTACGACGACAACAACCTTAAATTTCAAGAATATAATGCGTACCATTCATGAGGAGAATGAAACAAATGAAGAATGAACAATTTCTCCGGCGACTTACGGCGGGAATGCGACGTAAGGAGACGGCGGAGGATCGGAGAGGAGACAAAATTAATGTGAAATATGTGAAGAGAGGATAATATGCGGAAACGATTTGCGTTGAGGGTGTGTGTGTTGCGTGGAGGAAGAGGTTCCAAGAGAGGGTATTTATAGGTAAATTTGGGTGAGGGTAATATTGGAATTTCACAAATGGAACAATTTTATCTCAAATGTTTAATAAATTTTTTTGTCTTAAACTAACTATAATGTATTAATTATTCCATGATCGATTAAAAACAAAAAGGTTAAAGGGAGTTTACTTCTAATGTGTAGTTTGCGGACAAACACAAAAACATGGTTGGCTTGGTGGCTTTCATTTCCTTCTTTCACTACTTTCATTTGGTCCTGAAGCACACAATTCATCTAGTCAACCAATTCAAAATAAAGTCATAAGCTTTGCTTTGTTAGCCGTCGTAAGGTAAAAGCTGTTAGGGGTATGTAGGCCAGTTGAAGCACATTCCGTGATTTACTTGCTCTACCCGTCTCCAATATCAGTGATGGACCTTAAACTTGGGATTCAAACCTATTTTATTTCCATTTGTGAAATTGTTTACAACTCAAATAAATGTCATACTTTCTCTTGCCATAGTTTGATTTTTGTGAAATTTATTGTATTACACAAGAATTATTTATTTGTATTAATGTATGACACGTTTTGTCACGGAATGTGTTTTAAAATTAGTTAACAAAACGTGTCACACATTAATAAAAATAAATTTTAAAATTTTATTTTTACTTCAAAAAACACATGAGATATACATTATATTACACTAAAAAAGATCTCTTGACATGACTTTCTCATTGAGAAGTTGCATTTAAAACATACTCCTAGCAGTATGGTCGACAAACAATCTAGAAATTGGAGATAATACTTCCAGACTTGGATCAAATTTTAGAATTAGACACTCTATTTACATGATTTAATTACCTACTTTGAGAGAAGATCCATAGGGTATAGGAGAATTAATAAGTTGAGAAGTGAAAGGGTAATTATAGTGGGTATATCTTAGTAGGTTTTTCTTTAATTTGATTCTTTTTTCCTACAGCTAATTAGGTCTTAATTTATGGCTCCCAAGAAAAGAGGGCAAGAATCTATACATTTTTGGCCCCAAAATTTCCTAAACCGTTGGTGATAGATTCTCCATTACCATAATTTGGCACCACCTAGATATGGGCAAGATTACTTGTGACTTACCCATTACTAAATCTTTATAATATATACTCACTTTTACCCTATGAGTCACATTATAATTATATATTTTTTATATTATCTCTTTATATATACACTTATGGTGCATCCTTCTAGATGCAAAGTCATCACCACATAATGTTTGGATAAATCACACTAGAGAATTATATGATGTGATAATTTTTTGGAATGTTATCATCTTTATGCTTTTTATAAGAAATATATTCGGTTGAAAAATTGTGAGTACATTGTACTGGTATTTATATTTTATAAAATGAGACTAATTCAATCAAGATTTGTTCGAACTGAACTTTACTTATGAGTAACTTAATTTCCTAGTGACATATTCAATAGTATCAGTTCCATTCAATTAAATTTCGCTCGAACTACTCTATTAGGGAGTACTATACCTTTCTCGGTGACATATTCAATAGTGTTAGTTATACTTATATCAAATTTTAACTTAAAAAATTGATTGTATGTACACCTCTACTAACATGTGCTTATTTGTCAAACAAATTAAACTTATATTCAAAAATACCTCTATATCATATAGAACTTGTCTTGCACAAGAGATTCCATATATATTTTCAGTTCAAAATTTATTTATATTCAAAAATATCCCTCATCTCGTATAGCACTTGTCTTGCACGAGAGTCACACAAAAGATTCCATGCATTATTTGATTTATTTCAATTGAATTTTTTAATTTTTATTTTTAAAATACTCATGATTCTTTACGAGATAGTATATGTTATATTTTCGGCCGGCCAAAGAATCCAAGCCCCACCACCGGAGTTTGAACCTATGACTACTCATTTAAAATGATAATCGAAATGTCATCACACTACATGATAGTTGGCAATTGAAAATTTCTTTATATTCAAAAACATCTCATATCATATAACATTTGTATCACACAAGAGTTACACAAAAGATTCCGATCCATGTATGTTTTTTTTAATTGAAAACTTATTTATTCTCTAAAGTATCCCATCTATCCTCACATAGAATTTGTCTCCCACGAGAGATTCCATGCATTCTTTTCATTGAAAACTTATGTATATCCATTATCCAAGAGGTGCCTGTAAAATGATTCCTCGCTATGAGTGGTCAAGTGGATAGAGTATGATTTTCATGTATAAATGTCAGAGTTTGATTTTTATAAACTCATTTTTTCGTCTTATTCGTCACACCAGGTCTTCTTAATTTAGTTTACATCTCTTGTATGTTTTGCAGACTATTATCTGTCTATGTGATTCTTTGTGCAATTTATAGACTATCACACAGAAACGATTTTTACTCTATATAAATTTTTTAGTGGTTACAAGCTATCCTCGACACCTATATAAATTTCTTTGGGTAGAGTTAAGACTTTTGAAGTATAAAGATAATGTGCATTTTGCACTAATTGGGAGAAGAAAATAAAGATGGAGAAAAAGAGCGTTTGAGGCGCATGCTGCTCTATATATATTTTATTGTGCGTGCGTATTAAGAATCGAATCTTTTCATGCAATTGTCTTTTACCTCTTCTTTTAACCGAATCTCTTTTCTTTTGTCTTTATTCCCCCCGATTAGCATGGCGTTATTAAAAAAGAGAGGTATAGTTGTATAGATTTGAAGTTATAGTGAATGTTGGTGTATAATTATTTTAGAATTTGTTGATTATGTAAATAAAAGCCATCTCCTATATTGCATTTATATTGGTACAGTAAATAAAAGTTTCACTTAAAATTTATTTTTAGCGACATAAATATTAGATGTTTAGTTTATTGAATCTTATAACTAGAAGATCGTCTCAATTTTTCTCATTATACGTCACGGGACAAGTTCGTTGAGTTCAGGATATAGTCTGAACTACACGAGAAAGTTTAATTAGGTCATCCAACTAAAAAAAACAACAATTAGGTCCTTGAAATATATAAAATTATGTAATTTAACATGTTCCTCCAATTATATTAGCGTGGTAGTCATCCTATTAAAAAATACTAATATTTTCACCCGTGCGTTGCACGGAATGAATTTGTTATAATATTTTAAGAAATATTTGAATCGATATACAATTATATAAATTATAACATCGAATATGAGTATGAATAAGTGTATAAATGCAATTATAGTATGAGTCTTTCTTGCATGCAACAAATATCACAAAAATTCAGTGTTCTAAAATAAGTGTATAAATGCAATAGGTAGATACTTTACATTATTGCATCATATTCATTAATTTAATTACTTGTCGATTAGTTATTGCATGATCTTGAGGTACACTTATATTTTGATATTCATTAAGTATAACTATATTATAGAAAAATTTACATGGGAGGAATGGGATAATCAGTTAAGTAATTGTTGGTTGACCGTAGAGCGTTGTGTTGGAGGAAAAAGATGATATATAGTGAAGATGATATTGCCCTTCACTATATATCATCTTCTTCCTTCAACACGTTGATATTCTCTGGACAAATAACTGTTGGAAAAAAATTAGCATAAAATGGCATTTTACTGGCAATATTGTGGTACAAATATATGTGGGGTCCACTTTTGATTTGGGTCGGGTCAAAGTGGATTCGTGTTCTTCGTAGTTAGACGAAAAGATTGATATATTGTACGCTCAAAACTGATAATGGGTGAATGAGAAATTGGTTCTCAAAGTTGACCCATTTGAGTTAGAAAAATTTAGAGAAAAACCTTTCAAGTAACTTTTGGCCCACATTGGTTTGAGAAGTGGTTTGCACCACTACTTATACAAGAGTTTTTCTAAGGCTTATTGAATTGTATAGCATAGAGGCTCTCTCTCGCGCGCAAAGGGGGGGGGGGGGGGGGCAAATGAAATCCCAAAATGAACTATGCCAAATTTTCATATTTTTTACAATATTACGCAAACCATACCATAATACTATCGGTCTGTTTTGGGCGGGAAGTTAAAACTGAAGATATTGTTTTTATTAATAATATAGATTGCATTGCAGAGAAATATATATACTGAATTACTACCATTAGTAATTCTAGTCTAGAATTGTATTACGAATAGGAACGTAGGGAATAATATATTTTATTAGGAATTCTATTTTAATTTACAATTGTATTAGGGATAGGAATTGTATTACCATATTTTACAATATTACGCAAACCAAAATATTATAGGTCTGTTTTGGGCGGGAAGTTAAAACTGAGAATATTGTTTTTATTAATAGTATAGATTGCATTGCAGAGAAATATATGTACTGAATTATTACCATTAGTAATTATAGTCTAGAATTATATTACGAATAGGAACGTAGAGACGAATATATTTTATTAAGAATTCTATTTTAATTTACAATTGTATTAGGGATAGGAATTGTATTACCATATTTTACAATATTACGCAAACCATAATATTATAGGTCTGTTTTGGGCGAGAAGTTAAAACTGAAGATATTGTTTTTATTAATAATATAGATTGCATTGCAGAGAAATATATATACTGAATTATTACCATTAGTAATTATAGTCTAGAATTGTATTACGAATAGGAACGTAGGGAATAATATATTTTATTAGGAATTCTATTTTAATTTACAATTGTATTAGGGATTGGAATTGTATTACAATATTACGCACACCAAAATATTATAGGTCTGTTTTGGGCGAGAAGGTAAAACTGAGGATATTGTTTTTATTAATAGTATAGATTATTTTAAATTTGTTTTAATAATTTTAAACCAAAACAAAACCTCACCCTTCTCCTTGTCTTCGTCTCTGGCAGGAGACGAAGTGTTTTCTTCATCTCCGGCCAGAGACAAAGAGCTTTCTTTGTCCTCAGGCCGGAGACGAATACAAGGAGGGGGTGTGTTGCATAATTTTAGACAGTTCAAAGGGCTAATTGTAATTTTTTAAAAAAAAATTAATAGTCTAATTTACTTCCGCGTATGGTTCGGTAGCTAATTTAAACATTTTTTTCCAAAAAAAATAAAATAAAATAGTACAGTATATAATTATATCCTGGGATGGTGGACCTTCTGGGCCGAGTTAGTGATTATTGTTGAGCTCATAATTCAACATCCAATAGCCCATATAAAAATAGGCTAATGGGCTGACCACTCAATTGCACACCTTGATGAAAAGAGGTCCATAAAATTAATCAAATTCACTTGTGGTCTACTTGCACCAAGTTACACTTCTATATGAGAGGTTATAGGCTCACAAATTTTACTATGGACCGCGATCCACAATATATGCATGGTAGCCCATGCGTCAAAACGACGTCGTTTTGATTAATGAAAAGAAACTACAGAAACGGCTCCGTTCCGCATCGTTAACTCTGTGTGTATAACATATTCAGTTTCATTTTATATACACTGCAGTCCCCTTCCAACACAATTACAATTTCTTTTCGAGATAACTACAATTTCATTCGATTTATACACTCAAATATGTGAAACTGTTATTCGATTTCTTTTCAACATAACTACAGTATCTTTTATAATACACTGTTGTTTCCTTTCAACACAACTACAGTATCATTTCGATATAACTACAGATTCATTGGACAATATACACTCAAATATGTGAAACTGGTATTCAGTTTTATTTTATATACAGTGCAGTTTCCTTTCAACATAACTACAGTTTTATTTTGATATAACTACAGTTTCATTTGATAATATTAAAACGAATGTGAGGCAGTATCTTTTGAGATGAACTGTAGTTTCATTTACGTAGGGGTGTAAACGAGCCGAGCCGAGCTCGAACCTAGGGTGGCTTGAGCTCGAGCTCGTTAAGGAAGGCTCGGCTCGAATTCGAGCTCGAGCTCGGTCGAGCTTGAAAATTGATGCTCGAGCTCGAGCTCGGCAATTTTCGAGATGCTCGAGTTTGGCTCGAGCAGCTCGATTGTTCGAGCTCGAGCTTGAATTTGAGCTCGAATTCATGCTCGAACTCAAGTTCGAGCCCGATTTTGAACTCGAATTTAACCTGTTTGATTTTAAATTCATGTTTCAATTAAAAATAAACTATAATATTATAGGTATACATATTATATATATATATATATATATATATATATATATATATATATATATATATATATATATATATATCTTGCGAGCGGCTCATCGAGCCACGAGCCTAAGACATTAGAGCTCGAGCTCGGCTCGATTATTAAACGAGCCGCTCGAGCTCGACTCGAACTCGAATTTGACCGAGCTTTGACCGAGCGGCTCGTGAGCAGCTCGCGACTTCGTTAAGACTTGACTGCAGCTGTTTTTTTAGTACCGTTTTTAGACCATGGTCCACGATATAATAACTGTTGTGAATTGCCCTTCAATAGGTTAAGAAAATAGTTATCAACATATAATGCATTGTAACAGAATCATCACGATAATGTGAAGGCAAGGGGTGGGGGTTAACTTTAGGGTTGTCACCACGACACCACTATACATGCCCAACGTGGAAGAATCAATTCTTCTCTATGGGAATGAGAAAGAGAAGAAAAAAAAAGTAGAGAATAAACTCGCACCCCAACAAAGATTTTCTTTCATTTACTATTTATTTCCCAATATTATTTTATGTTCCCCTCATTATTACTCCTTCCTCTCTCTGTAAATTGTAAACTACGAGGAAATATTTAATGTTTTTTTACTTTGATTTTCCTTTTATTATTTTCCTGAAAACTCATAATACACTCAATCAAATCCTCTTGGTTTAGTAGGTAGAAATATCTATCACACATTTTTTTTTTCATTTTAATTTGTGATATATTACACATGAACATAATTTATATACAGTGTAATTTTCAAATAATGACTGTAATTTTACATATTCAATAAAAAGATGGCGTATCATAGAGTAGTTAATATAGATGGATAATTGTACACGATCGTTATTATTCTATTTGTGAATATGTATTATAGGTGTAGTTACTCTAGAATTGTTTATAAAATGAGTTTTTATTTTAATTCATGGTTCGAATTTATTAAAGTTTGGAGTGAGCTTGAGTTGTTTTAGTATGAGATTGTGAGTTCGAGCCATGTATATATCAACAGTATTGAGAGAGTTGCGTTATATATATGTGATCCTATTAGGACTTGATTGAATTAATCATACCTAGAAAAGGCGTATATTTTATTATCAAATTTCACTTTAACCATACAATGGTGTTCATTACGTAATTAGTACTCTGTAGTAATTTATAGTTGCTGATAAAGAAATAAAGAATTTTTATTTATTTTTATTTATTTTTCAGTGAGAAAAGAAAATTCACAGTTATTATTTGAGAATATACATTGAATAAACTCATTTCCTATGTATTAGCTCATAAATCATATACAAAAAATAAATCGCACTATAAAAATTATGTGTAACGTGCTCATCGAATCTAAGGGGGTTTATGATATAAGATATATTTATTGTTACTTTTTTTTTCGAGTATTTTTACTTTATTATATACGATATCGACATTAATGTTAATGATGTTGTGATGAGTGTTTGTTGTGTTGCCCTACCATCTGTTCAAGTATTGCTCTCCATTATATTCTAGCACTTTCTCAATGTTGGATTTTTTTTATAATAATAATTGGATCATAATTAACCATAATAGAAATAACACTTGAAAATAATGATTAAAAAGAAAGTACAAAAGTTTGGTCTCCCTTCACTAGTGTAAGTAATCCTCTTTTATTTAATATATTAGTTTTACACCCACATTGTGCGAATAATTTAATATCCACTGCTAGTCTTTAAATAAGTAATTCAGAGTATATCAATACAGATTATATATTAGAAATTTATTATAGTTGACATTAACATTAATGTTTAATTTGCAATTTTCTAAAAACAATTATCTAAATACTTATTGTAGTTGGTATAGTATTAAGTAGTAGATATATACTACTTTTGGTTGAAATTATTATAGGTTTTGTTAATTTACTTTAATATAAGTTTGTCATTGTCTTCGTCTTTATTGCTTATCGGTCACTTCTTTTTTTTATTGGTAATGTTTCATGTGTAATTGAGTTACTAGCTAGTACTAGTTTGCAAAAAGAACCTATTTAATCTAATTATAAGTTGATTCCTTTACTATTAATATTTATAAAATTGATTCTGTCATTTTTTAGTCATTGATCATCATAGATGGATTGATCAAATTAGTCCACACTTATTACAATAAAAGTTCACATTTGATCATATTATATATATATATATATATATATATATATATATATATATATATATATATATGCACACATCTCAATAAATTCTTTGGAATTTTAATTAGAATGTGGAAAAAGCTTCTCACTGCGACACTGCTTTCTCCACTCTCTTTATAACTTTGTTACACTTTGCTTTATTAGGTTTGTGTGGATGTATATGTATATGAATGGGCCATAAAGTGGAATTATATGTTATTCTTTATGCACTTGCAACTCCATTCTTTTAGGCTTTTAGAATGTCCACTTTGTTTTCCTTTTTATATTACTTCTAAATCCAAATTAAATAAAAAGTACGTAACAAAGTTTTATTGGTAAAAAAAAAAAACACAAATGTTAGGTTTGTTCCTTAAGAATTGTATTTAAACTTTCAAGTTTGACAGTTATTATTTATGCATTCATCATTCTAGCGAAAAGTAATGGCGGTGTTTGGTAAATAGCTGTTGGTTGATTGGATTAGTAGGTTTGACTAGTTGATAGTATTAGTTGATTGTACAAAGATGTTTGATAAATTAGGTGTTAACTGATAACTTATTACATGCAAAATGACTTTCTCAAAATGATGATCGAAACTTTGAGCAGCTTTTTGAAAGTTAGTGTTTTGGAGTAATAAGCTGTTATACAAAGTTAATTAATCAAACACTTATATTGGTTGTTTAACCAAGTCAAACTGTTAATACTGGTCAAATAAACCAAAATTGATTGATAAGCTAACTATATTACCAAACAACTTGCCAAGCACCTTGCGCTCAGATAGCATGTAGTGACTCTTCCATTTGGGAGGTCATGAGATCGAGCCTCAGACTCTTTGTGCTTCAACAATTGATCCCTCTGTTTAGTAGTATGCTAAAAAAATCTTAATAAGAATCAAATTCGTAATCTTCAGATACGAGAGTCATGCTCACCCTATTTGATTTGCCTTGTAAAATTCTTGTTCCACACCAACAAACTAATTCACTCTTTCTCTTTTGATTGCTTTAACGTAACTTATGTTCATAAATACAGACAAAACATAACCTCAACCGACACTCAAACAGATTTCTTGATAATGTACTCAAAAACCAGATGTCACATCGGACAATGGAACCATGCAAGGACATTGTCAACAACAATATATCTCCATGACGATCGATCAATCATTTTTAGAAAATTATGGCACCCTTTTCCAACAGTGATCAAGTATCCCTAAGCCAATTGTGGCAGAGGACAAAAGATGTGTGATCCTATGATGTAGTTCAAATCCACACACAATTTGTATGTACCCCTTTTTTGGAAATTAATGACCCAATTCACACAAATTTGGTGCAATTGATACCACTCTTCTCTTGCCATTTTATGTATATGATTCAATTAACAAGATTTCGTAATGTAATTCAGTATAATATTATTAGTATTTAAAATTTAGGAAAAGTTACAGTCGTGTACTAGCCTCTTTGTATCTGGTGCAAAACCCCTAGTGCAAACCCATGTCGCTTGTTTGGTTGGAATGAAGGAATTAGAGGAAAGATGAATTGTAATTCGGTTGGAAAAGATAATGTGTGAATACAATATGATTTCCAATTGCGTTGTTTGGTAGGGAATAATAGAATTATTGGGATTGAGAAGGAAAGAAGTGATATAAAGAGTAAAATGTCCTTATGTAATAATAATAATAATAATAACCAAGGATAGTTGTATCATTTCATCCATTTTTTCCCTTTCCCATAGCCATTGAATTGCAATTCATGAGGATACCATTGAAAATATGCTTGATTTGGAGGAAAATGACTTCCACCCTCCGCAGCACCACAACACCATGGACAACACCCACAGAGACTTCCATAACACTACAACACCCACGGAGAACACTCCGGCGAAAATCAGAGGGTTTGCTTTTCCACCGCAATTCTTTTGCCACTCCAATTATAATGTTTGGTTGGAAGAAATTGCAATTCTTGTTTTTCTATTTATTTGTTTTTTTTTTGTCTGTGCAGCATATATAAGAAAACAAAAAGTTGGAAAAAGAATTAGTTTGACTAAATAGTGGATACGGTTAGTGAAATGAGATAAATGTACTATATATTAATTTCCTAACTAAAAACATCATAATTACAACCTTAATAAAGCATTAAGGATCTCTTTGTCACCTTAGACTTCTAACGTTGTGTGTTTCCCCCTTGATTAACAACTATTAAGGCTAATGGGGTCCAGGGGATTTCCAGGCTTCCAGCCAAGCTTTCAGGTAAACAAGTTCAAAAGCTTGCACAAATTATATTGGATAATGTGACATTATATTATACTATAAAAATAAAATTAAAAATTAAGTAAACTTAGTAAATTATATTTTTTTTGAATACGAGTAAATTATATTTAAAAACAGCAATAATTATATGTTTAAATTAAAGGTAGGCGGTTTGATAACAGTGATAATTATTTGTTTAATTTCTTTCAAAATTTTAATGTTTAGTTATTCATGAAAAATGAAGTGAATAGAAAATACATATTATAATCAAAGGAAAGGACTCATTTTGAAAGAAAATGGCTTCTAAGATTTTGACCCATAAGACATTTTTAAATCTCGTTCTCACGGTTAAGTGAGTAGATCAATCTACCACCTACCCAATTACTATTTGGACTAACCCTAGCTAGCCTAATTAAAATTCAGTTCTAATGGATGACAATTGGTCGGGGTGACTACATGCATGCAACATGCACGTGTCATGGGTGCACAGGAAGTGGTAAAGATCCACCACTTTTTTTACTGGATCAACTTGGTTAAGTCTAAATAATAATTCAATAAATGGTTGACCGATCAACTCACTTGACAGTTAACACCAATCAAATATAGGAAAAGAAGAAAATTTGAACATTAACTTCATTTTTCATGAATAGCTAAACATTAAAAGTTTAAAAATAATTTTTAAAAGTCATTTTCGTATTTTCAAACAGACTCTAAATAGGTGATTGGGTCATAACTACTCATAAGTGTCTCATAAAATTATCTATAGACACACATATTAATTTTATTTTAAAAGATACTCCGTAGAAAATAACAAGAATAAAAAAAATTGAAACCTAGGTGTGTCTTTTAGACATTGTGCGTATATTAATAATAATAATAAGAAAAAAGAAATCACTCTTTTTCCTAGAAAAATGAAAAAGTAGAAAAAGAAACAGAAAAACTATTTAATTAATGCTGACTGAAGCTGGAAAATTCTCCATTTTTATAGTGTTTTTAATTGATCCTAAGTAGAGGTTACTATTTTTTCTTTATGAAAATTGATATCAAAATCTTTTGAAAAAATGTCAAATAAATTATTGAACTTTTATACTTTGTACAACTGAACTATCAAATAAAAAACAGTGTCCAATTAGAACATTAAACATGCAAAAAAAGTGCAATTATAATTTTGTACTCGTTGCTTTAAGTAAAACAAGTTCAATTAATAACTTGACATTTAATATAATTAAATTTAAAATGTTAATACTTATGTGGAAGGTTATATGGTTGTGACATGTCAAGTTATATATACAAATTTATTTTAATTATTATTAAAAAAATTGAAGAGACTTCAAACAAAGGAGGCAGCCATGACTACCTCCTCCTTTATACAATTTGGACAAAGAACAAAGGAGAGACGGTCATGGCTTCCCCCTCCTTCATCCACCCCATGTAGATGAAGGGGAGACAACATTGTTCGATGATTTATTTGACACTCATTCTAAATCTTTTTATATAGAATATTGGAATTACACCACTAAACAGAGTTCTTTTATTCTTCTTCTTAATAGTAATTATAACTTTTTTTAATTTTATTTTTAACTCATCTCTTGTGTAATAATTCACAAATTGTACTAGAGAAATAAATTGTTATCGAAAGATCTTATGCAATGGATTTGGTCGAGAATATGTTAGAAAAATTGAAATGGAAACATATTAGTATATATTAGTATAAGAATTATGTTCCACTTATTTGGTCACCCATTTTGAAGCGTAGACTCTTTGCGACGAGTTCGATCAAGAGAGTATTGACAAAAATCGAACTCAAAATATTTTAGCACGAGAATTATGTTCTATCTATTCAGTCATCCACTTCAAGTCATAGACATGTAGGGATGTCAACGGGGCGGGGCGGGGGCGGGGAATGGGGTCCCCGTCCCCGTCCCCGAAATCTTCCCCCATTCCCCGTCCCCGCCCCGTTCCCCGGAGGGGATGGGGAATTATTCCCCATCCCCATCCCCGCGGGGATTTTTCGGGGACAGGGAATCCCCGCGGGGATTTTTTTTGAATTATGTAAATTTAACCAAGAAACTAATATTATGAAAAAATTATATTGTTACCGTAAAAGAGAATTAGTTTACCGTAAATGTTTAAATATTTATTAAATGATAGCGTATAGACATCAAATACAAGGTATTTCTACTAGTTTATTTCAATATAAATAGTTAAAGGTATTTCTACTAGTTTATTACTTTATTTCCACTACTAGTTTATTTCCAATTTTCCACTACTAGTTTATTTTCAATTTTCCATTGCTTATTTCTCATCATGTTATTCATGTCCAACAAATAAATTCTTTCTAGTTTTCCAGGATATTTTGGAGTGTAATAAACAAATAATTGTCACTGATTATTTTTATTCTTTATTTAATTTATAATTCATAACAATCTACATTTTATTAAGTAAATTCACTTTAAAAAAATCAAAACTAAGTAAATCTACAAACTGAACTATGTAATCTGCAAACTATGTAATAAACCTACATTTTATTAAGTAAATATGCAAAATTGATAATCATAATAGTATTTAATCAAGCCTTTGAAATCTATATATATCATGATCCATGAAGGTGACCTGCCAAATAGTATAATACGTAACATTTACCATAAACTAGCTGACAAATATTAGGGAAATTTATAAACAAAGAAGTAAAAGAACTAGACACCTAAAGTCCTAAACAAAGAACTAGCTTGAATATATAATTCGTGTATATATATAAATATATAATATATAATATACGGGGACGGGGCGGGGATCGGGGTCGAGGTCGGGGTCGGGGCGGGGGATACATTCCCCGTCCCCGTCCCTGTCCCCGGCGGGGATTAGGAATTCCTCCCCATCCCCGTCCCCGTTCCCCGAATTAATTCCCCGAACCCGCCCCCATCAGGGCAGGGATCGATTTTTCCCGTCCGAGGCGGGTTGAATTGCCATCCCTATAGACATGTGTGATGACATGCTCAACCTAAAACAATGTTTATAAACATCGAATTCAAAATATCTTAATATAAAAATCATATTTCATCTATTTCGGGACAAAACACTTGACATTTTTGGATACATAATGTCATAATCCTCTGGATTCAACCTAGCTCTTAATGAAAATAGGCATAATAATTTATAATAGTAGGGGGATTTTGTAGACCATTTTGTCTGGTCTTTTCTCAATTCATAGCCTATCAAAAGGAACAAATGAGAAGAATTAACATCTGTATTGTGTTGTGTGCCTACATCAAACCTCTCGAAAATCCCCTCCCCCCCCCCAACCCACCCCCCCACCCCCCACTCCACATTGCCATTTTACCTTTCTTGCCGTGCATCTCCTTCCCTGTGTCCTTGACTGTAACAACCACTGCATATATACAAACACGTATGTTGAAAGAGAGAGAGAAGAAAACAAGAAATCAAGAATGGGTTTAGTGAGAGAAACACAGTGCATATTATATTCCTGTCACTCTCAATTTCTGAGCTTCAAACTTCCCCTCCTCCCTCACTGTCACTGACATCCCGTATCATCCCCACTTACTCCTCCTCAGACCCACCACTCCTCCATTAAAACAATGCCATAGTTTGTGGTAAAGTTTTCACCTTTACCTCTCTTTGTCTCTGGGCTGTGGAGGAAACAACGTAATACAGAAATGCTGGTCTTAGGGAGCAAATGTAGGAGAATTCTGTCTGTTTTTTGTGCTGCCAACATGCATTTTTGCCATGGAGGGAGCCTCTTTCTTCTCTGCATTTTCCTGGCTTCTGCCTCTCTTTCTCTCTCTTATGAAGGGAGGAACCCTGAAGGTATGTACTCAAAACACCAAAGAAAAACAATTTTCTATGGGTTTTGGGTTTTTGTGTTTTTGCTGTGATGAACTGACCTTTTTGTTTGCTGTAGTTGAAGCTTTGATAGCTATAAGGAATTATCTGAATGACCCAAATGGAGTTTTAAGGAATTGGGATGTTGATTCAGTGGACCCTTGTAGTTGGGCTATGATCACTTGTTCTTCTGATAATCTTGTCATTGCCTTGTGAGTGGTTTTTTTTTTTTTTTTTTTTTTTTTTTTTTTTTTTTTTTTTTTTT
>NC_044922.1:28166959-28186295 GCF_003576645.1 Ipomoea triloba | reverse complement strand
TTTTTTTTTTTTTTTTTTTTTTTTTTTTTTTTTTTTTTTTTTTTTTTTTGTGAAGGAATTTAAGTGCTGTTTTGTAAAAGTTATGGAGAATAATTTATGTTTCTGGGTTTTACAGCATAGCACCAAGTCAAGGTTTATCTGGGACATTGTCTGGGTTGAATGCAAACCTCACAAACCTCAAACAAATGTAAGAAAACAGACCATGTTTATGTATAAGGTGGCCTTTTTTCTGATAAAAAGAGGTTCAGATACCAATTTGTGTTAGAGTCCAAACACTAGAAATAAAATTCCATCTTTTTGGCATGCAGATTGTTGCAAAACAACAATTTCTCAGGACATATTCCAAGGGAGCTTGGCAGGCTTCCCAATCTTCAGACTTTGGATCTATCCAATAATAAGTTTTCTGGTCATGTACCTGAAACTTTGGGTCTTTTGAACAGCCTCCAATATTTGTATGTGGTGGTAGATTGTTCTTTTGGAGTTATCTCTCTTTCTAAGAAATTTTTCATTCTTCCTTTTTAAGGTTTATTGTTTTGACTATGTTGGATTCTTTTCTTTTCTTTGACCATGTTTGGTTTCTTATGTTCTGGTTCTGTTATTTTAATGAACAGGAGGTTGAACAACAATAGCTTGTCTGGGGCTATTCCACTGTCCTTAGCTAGGGCATCTAAACTTGCTTTCTTGTGAGTGTGCCCTTTTTGTTTTATTCCTCTCTTTTGTGTTTCCTTTCTTTTCTCTCAGTATCTTAAGAATGAAAATTTGGAATATGAACTGTTTTTCTTGAAGTGAAATTGTTTTGGTTCAGAGCAGCATTGTGGTTTAAGGTACTAAACATGTTTTTTTATCCTTCCAGGGATTTGTCTTACAACAATTTCAGTGGACCTGTCCCCAAGTTTCCTGCTAGAACATTCAAGTATGGTTTCTCTGCTAAATTGTTCTTTTTTCTTTTTTTGGGTGACGAGTGAAGCCCGCAGTCACAACCCGAGAGTGTGCACAGGTTAATGAGTGAAAGGAAAGAAAACATACTAAACCCCACCTTGCGACCCTAGCTAGCAAAAGCCGGTAAAAGACCAGAAGGTGTTAAACCAGCCCGTAACTGACCAGCTCAAACCATGAAGAAGGCCAACCTGACCAATTTGGCTAGGGTTGCCCCCATAATATTTACGAAGTATATATTAATTTGTATGATATAAGTTGTTCGTTTTGTGTTGTGGACAAAAGTCTGGTATATGAATTATACTTCACTCCAATTACAGTTCGAACGTGGCTATGTTCTGCCACACGCATTTTGTTTGCCTTGTGATTGTGCTTTAACATTGTTATGAATGGCGATGTAGTGTTGTGGGCAACCCGCTAATTTGTGGAAGCCTCTCCTCTGGGACGTGCAATGGATCGTTCAACCCAATCCCGCTTTCATTCTTCTTGAAGACTTCAACAGGTAAACTATGAACATCTCTCTCTGCCTGTTGTGTTCTAACATTCTGTTTCTGCCTGTTTATGTCATTAAGTCATATAGATCACTAAACCGAGTCTCGTGAACTCCAGGAAAGAAGTGCTCGAAAAGACTTGCCATTGCACTCGCACTCAGCTGTAGCTGTGTCTCCCTTTTCCTCTTAGGATTCGGATTTATCTTTTGGAAACGAAGCAAACATACAAAACAGTCCATTCTAAATGTTAACGGTTAGTTAGTTCTTAAGCAAAATCGTCCATATTAGTTCTTGTTTTTGTGTGTGTATGTGTGTATTTATGTTTAGTTGCTTCTACTAAGGAGCTTTGAACTGTGCATTTTATGTTTCAGATCTGCAAGACGAGGAACTAATAAAACTAGGCAACCTCAGAAGCTTCACTTTCAAAGAGCTACAACACGCAACTGATAATTTCAGCTCCAAGAACATTCTTGGCACGGGGGGATTTGGAAATGTCTACCGGGGAAAACTCGGGGATGGCTCAGTGGTGGCAGTTAAGCGGCTAAAGGATATTAGCGGGACAGCGGGGGAATCACAGTTCCAGACAGAACTCGAACTCATTAGCTTGGCAGTTCATAGAAATCTGCTCCGCTTAGTTGGCTATTGCGCCACACCAACCGAGCGCCTTCTCGTGTATCCCTACATGTCAAATGGTAGCGTGGCAGCAAGACTCAGAGGTCGGTACCTTACTGTTTTTATGGCTTCATGACCCGCAAAAATGTTCGTTTCTTTAACTTGATAGACATAATTTTGAGTGGGGCCCTCGTATTCTATTCTGTAACTTCAGACCAATGTGGTTGGGTGTTGGGGACCATGTTTAACTGCTTGAAGTATGCTTCGAGTTTGTGTATGATTTTGCTGATGTCTATACCCAAAATCGTAGTCACAGATTTCTGGCCCGTGATTAGAAACAGGAAACGATGAAATGTGTGTGTTATTCAATCTTTCAAATTTTGCAGTGCAAAATGCCAAAACCATATGGACTATACATTTCTCGGGCTTTTGTGTTTATAATGACAGGAAAACCGCCTCTAGATTGGTACACCAGGAAGAGAATTGCGATTGGAGCTGCCCGAGGGCTTCTTTATCTCCACGAACAGTGTGATCCGAAGATAATCCACAGAGATGTGAAGGCGGCTAATGTACTCTTGGATGACTATTATGAAGCTGTCGTTGGCGACTTTGGCCTCGCAAAGCTCCTTGATCACGCGGAGTCACATGTGACCACTGCTGTTCGTGGCACTGTCGGGCACATTGCCCCCGAATACCTCTCGACTGGTCAATCGTCTGAGAAAACTGATGTCTTTGGATTCGGTATTCTCCTAGTAGAGCTCATAACAGGAATGAGAGCTCTCGAATTGGGCAAGGCAGTAAACCAGAAGGGCGCTGCACTTGAATGGGTAATGCTTATTTTGCAATTCGTTTTCGACTTTTTGTTAAACTAAAAGAATCCCTCGTTTACGCTTATTGACATTGCTAATTGTTATGGAATATATATTTAATATATAGATTAGGCAGTCTTAGAGATTTAGGTAGGCAGACTAGCATCTATTTATAGGGCTTTGTATTCTCTTTTCTATACGACAGTAAAGACAACTTATTCAGAAACTCTCTCTTTACTTTCACAACACTAATATTGATGAGCCTTCCAAGTTCCAAGAACAGTTGTGACATAAACTCGTAACTTTCAGGTCAACAAAATGCAGCAAGAGAAGAAAATCGATGCATTGGTTGATCGAGAGCTAGGGACAACCTACGACAGGATTGAAGTCGGGGAGATGCTACAAGTGGCCATACTATGCACTCAATATCTCCCGGCCCAACGCCCCAAGATGTCCGAGGTTGTTAGGATGCTCGAGGGAGACGGTCTTGCTGAGAAATGGGCAGCCTCGCACAACTGCAACAGCATCAAAGCCCCCCATAGGTCTAACCCTATGGTCCCCAGGTATGATGACAATGAGCATGACCATTTGCCCATCTTCGGGACAATGACAGATGATGACTATGATGCGCACGCCATGGAGCTTTCGGGGCCAAGATAATAAAAAGACTGAACAGCAGAAGTAGATAAGTAAAATTCTTTTTTATTCTTTACTGAAATAGTACCAATCTTTCACTCTTAGGTAGAGAAAACAGTAAAAAAAAAGTCAAAAAAAGAAAAAGAGAGAACATAATAGACCACTCAACTTTCTGTTTGATCTCTGTTTATCATTTCGCCTTTTCCCCCCACTGTCTTCTTCACAATGGTAACTTGACCTCTTTGGGTTTGGAATGGATGCCATTCTTAGAGCTTTGAGATTCTCAATTTGCAGTTAGATTCTTAGCCTCTTAGGTACTTTGTGCTCCCCCTTTGAGGTCATGTTCTAATGTAGATAACCTTCTTTGTTGGTAAATATGTTTGGAATTGTGTGGCTATGCTGTCTACTTTCAAATTTTTTTGCTCTCTATGATGTCTTATGTTATTCTGCAAAGCGGCTTTCAGGGCTCAATCCTACGTCTTTGTACGCAATCTGCATTCAAGAACCAACTGAGCTACTAATGCGAGTTATTGTATTGCAAAGCTACTTTTATGAACTTGTGCTTTTGGGTTCAAAATTTGATTCATGGTTAAGATCAAAGATTCCAAGCTTAAAACAATAAGAAATGGCTAAAAGATAGCATTTGCTTGTAGTGAGAGGCAAATTGCTACATTGGCCATGGCATGATACAAGGCACCTACCCCAAGCACAACTTAATTGGTCTATCAATCTACTATTAATAATCTATTAGTCTTTTTTTTTGTTTGATTATCTGAGAGTATGCAAGGATAAAACCTGTTTGACTTTCAAATTACATTGAAAAGGTAAATTGTACTAAGAAACCCATGCAACGGGCTCGACTAGGATAGTCTGAAATCACACATGAGAATATGTAAATTACACATGAGAGGTAAATGGTATAAACCTTAGATTGAAGACAATATGACTCTTGGTATATGCCCTAAGTGGGGTTGCTTAGGGAATGTGAACAAAATATAAAGAAATGAAAGCATAAGATGCCTTGCCCAAAAGGTGTGAGACAGAGAGTAAAAGGAAAAGCAAAAAGGGGATATTGACTGAAAGTAATTGGATGAAGGGTTTGAGCTGGCTGTCCCTCATCTTTTACTTGCTACCTTCCTCAATTACTACTGACATTTTTCTGGGTTTGTTTGAAACTACCAAAATGGGGTCTCTTTCCACTTCTTGCTTTTGCAGGCCTCATGCGTTTCTTGCAGGTTTTTGGTCTTTGCATATTGGAAAATGTTTGTTTCACCCTTCCAATATATTGAGTTGATGTTATTAAGAATTAAATTAGTAAATTTTTTTTGATACAATTATCATATTTCACCCACTTGAGTTCGATCATCTAATATAAATATTGTCCAAACCGTTTGGGTGTACTAAAAATAGCCTTGTGCAGCCCCGAAAGAGGTAACCAAGTGGGTGGAATATGATTGTTATACTTGGTGGTCATGAGTTTGATTCTTGTCAATACTTTCTTAGTCAAGTATGTCATACGGGATTTTCTTAGTACGGTTTAAGCGGGACTTTTCAAGTGCACACTCTCGAAAAGTGACTGTAAGTTTCCCTTGTTACAAAAAAAAAATAATAATAATAAAAAATTTGTGCACCTTCATACTCAATTGCATTGTGAACCCTAATACAAAATATCTGGTATAGAATGTGTCAACTACAGATACAAAATCTGAATGTTATTTTTAAGCTAGAGTCTACCATGCAAGGTAGATCCTGGTTCATGGTATAATTTTCCCTTCAGGGCACCGTTTTGATTGATTGTAGATGTGTCTTATTTACTCACATATAATCTCTTATAAATAATAACTGAGAGATCCGTTAGCGTCTATACTCCATAGCGCTAGCTTAGAATAGTATAAGTTTGCCACCCAAGAAGTTGGATTAATTGCTAAAATTAATTAATTATAAATCTCCAAAATCATCTAAATGAATGTTTTCAACGCCTTGAATTCAATGCCCAACGAGTGTAATACTGTCATATAATAATAAATCATAATGAAATTACAAATTGCTAGTTACGTTATTGTAGTATTTATATGTTAAATATTTTTCGGTAAAAATTAGTTTTTTTTGACAATTTATTGTAGGGAATTTTTTTTTGAATATTCTTGCACATTGTTTCTTCAATAGCCACACAAAATTTTATACTTGGGAAAATTTAAAATTATGTGAACTAGGAAAAAAATAAAAATAAATAAATACATAACTAATAAAAAAATAAATTAAAAAAAATAAAAATGCCAAATATCTGTTGAAAGTCGGCTGGAGAAGTTTGTTTTGCCCTAGGACTTGTATTCCGTTTCTCCTTTACCATAAAACCTCTCCCAATTGTTTTTTCCCCTCAATTCTCACACGCCGCATAGTTTCGTGACACTTCTCGCATCTTTATCTTTTTGGTAAGCGTTCGTCGTAACCCTAAATCTCAGACGCTTTTGATCGTCGAATCTAGATTGCGTAGCGTAAGTGCTTTCGCTTGATCTGAATTTGCTTTTATCTACGTTTTTTTGGTGTTATACACACACGTATTGATGGTTGTTTACGTTTTGATTGATATATCGTATGTATTTGTTTTGGTTGTACGTTTCATGTGACGTTTTGATGTTTTTATGTATGTGTATTGATGATGATGCATGGTTGATGTATCGAGTGTTGCGTGTGATTGATCGGATATATTGATCTGAGCTGAGGTTTGTGAATTGAGATTAAGTTGAATTGTATATTTTTGTTTAATGATAATGAATTGTTTGTATCCTGAAGGTTGTGATGTCTAGGTATGGTTTAGCTTGAGTGAGCGTTTTTTTTTTTTTAATGGTTATCTGTTATTGTAGTTCAAATATTCTGATTGATTTATTGGATTGATGATACCTGCATGTGTATTGGATTTGCTGTATTTGGAGGGAAAGGCTTGCGATTTATGTTTCTGTTTGAGATTGTGCAGTTAAATATCTTGATGCCTGCATATGCATTGGATTTGCTTGGTTGATGATGCATAGTGTTTTTCCTTGAAATTCAAACAGTATGTTAATTTTTTGTCTTAGTCATCCAGTTTATGATGCTTTTATAAAGTCAGTCATTCTATTGATGATACATCTTTACCCGTGCCTGATTGGTTAGCATTGAAAGGAATAAAGAACAGAAGCGGAGCTAAATAAATAATATTCCGAATGTCAAAGTAATATTTAGGAACACTCTCTTCACTGCACCTTCTCCCAGATAAATAAATATTATGTCAAAGTAATTCCTTTGGTTTACTTGTTTTATTAGCAATTCTTTTTACTCTCCTTTGAATAGGAACCAAACTAATCTCTGAAATACCTATGCTGGTTATCAGGTAGAATCTATACTAAGTAAATTATCCAATGCATTTTAATCTATTTACTCTGGTCACTTTATAGTGTTGTGCCATTGTTTGGTAATTGGTCTATTTGGGGTTCTGGTGCTTTTGGGTTTTCAAGTTTTTCATCATCCACCACTGTATTTGAGTTTACCATGTTTAATGTTCTTGATTGTTTAAAGATTTCATCCCTTTTTTTGCAGCTTCTTTCTATCTCACAATGGCTGATGCACATGAAAGTGATAAGAACATTGAGATATGGAAAATCAAAAAGCTAATTAAAGCATTGGAAGCTGCTCGAGGCAATGGTACCAGCATGATCTCTCTAATTATGCCTCCTCGTGATCAAATTTCTCGTGTTACCAAGATGCTTGGCGATGAGTTTGGAACTGCATCAAACATCAAAAGTAGAGTGAACCGACAATCTGTTTTGGGTGCAATCACATCTGCCCAGCAGAGGCTGAAACTCTATAACAAAGTGCCTCCAAATGGTCTTGTACTTTACACTGGAACTATTGTTACAGAAGATGGGAAAGAGAAGAAGGTCACAATTGACTTTGAACCATTCAGGCCCATAAATGCATCTCTCTACCTATGTGATAACAAGTTCCATACTGAAGCTCTTAATGAACTTTTGGAGTCTGATGACAAGTTTGGATTCATTGTCATGGATGGGAATGGAACCCTTTTTGGGACATTGAGTGGCAACACTAGGGAGGTTCTTCACAAGTTTAGTGTTGACCTCCCTAAGAAGCACGGTAGAGGAGGGCAATCTGCTCTTCGGTTTGCACGTCTTCGAATGGAGAAGCGTCACAACTATGTGAGAAAGACTGCTGAACTTGCCACCCAATTTTTCATTAATCCTGCAACCAGTCAGCCCAATGTTTCTGGACTCATACTTGCTGGATCTGCTGACTTCAAGACCGAACTCAGTCAGTCAGATATGTTTGATATCCGTCTCCAGGCAAAAATATTGAATGTTGTGGATGTTTCTTATGGTGGAGAGAATGGTTTTAATCAGGCAATTGAGCTGTCTGCTGAGATATTGGCTAATGTGAAGTTTATACAAGAGAAGAAACTGATCGGCAAGTACTTTGAGGAGATTAGTCAGGACACTGGCAAGTATGTTTTTGGTGTTGATGACACATTGAAAGTACTGGAAATGGGGGCTGTTGAGACACTTATTGTGTGGGAAAATTTGGACATCACAAGGTATGTGCTTAAAAATAACACATCTGGAGAAACTATCATAAAACACTTGAATAAGGATCAAGAGGCTGATCAGAGTAACTTCCGTGATCCGGAAACAAATGCAGAGTTGGAGGTTCAAGATAAGATGCCATTGTTAGAGTGGTTTGCAAACGAGTACAGGCGTTTTGGTTGCTCTTTGGAATTTGTTACCAACAAATCTCAAGAAGGATCTCAGTTTTGTAGAGGTTTTGGTGGCATAGGGGGTATCTTGCGCTATCAGCTTGATGTTCGAGCTTTTGATGACTTTTCTGATGATGGCGGAGTTTACGAGGACTCAGATTAGCAATTAATCAACAACTGCACTGCTGGTGTAGGGATGATGGAGTGGGGATCCTGCACCAGTGCGCGAGGGCTCGCCCCTCTCTAAGGCCACTCAATGTATTTCATGAAACATTCCTAGAAGCTGCTAAGGTAAGTGATATTTCTGATTTCTCTACTCCATATCATACTATATCCAGTCAAATCATAAAATTCTCAATGCACAGACCAACTTTTACATTTTCTTCCAACGTGCAGTTTAGTAATGCTGAAGAATTGAACATGACTGATTTGAAGTACAAAGATGCAAGACTTTCTACATAATCTTGGCATTTTGGATACTGTGAATGTCTTATCCCCACCTGTCTGCTCAACGACGAAGATTCTTGTGTAGCAGCCATCCATCTAGGAAAGTTTCATTCAGGTTTGGAGGAATTAAGGTTTTCTGCTCATTTCACCTCATGAGAAATGACATGTTATTTAGAGTTTGGAGTATCATTACTATGCAGACAGAGTAGAACCAGTTGAAATTTACAGTAATAATTGTAGGGGATGAACCCCCCATTATTTGGTACTGTTGTGTTGGATTATTGACTGCTTGTCTGATGTTTTATTTTAAACTTAGATGTTCATCAAATTTTATGGATCTTAATTCTTAGTTGATTTTGTTTGATACTTTTAATTTTTGATAAAATTGAGAAATATCATAACATATTTTAGATTTTAGAATATGTTGAAGTGATAATTTTTATATTACTATTCAAATTTAGATTTATAATAATCTATAATGTCTTTATGCGGTTATATTAGTTAGTTATTAATATTAAAATTTGTCAATGCTACAATCCAAAATTTTATGTTGACAAACAAATACAATTAAAATTTCAAATATTTTGATCTATGCACATAATAATAATAATAATAACAGAGAAGAAAAATGGCTTTTAGTCCTTTTTAATTAATACGGAGTAGAAATTTAGTTGGCACAATCTTTTAATTATTGGATTTGTCTTTTTGTTATCGGTGATGAATATAGTTATAGTTCAGTGGTTATATTAGCCATGAAGATGTAAAGTTTGGTTCAAATTTGGCTAGGACTGTTATAATTACGGCCGCCGTTCGGCTCCCTTGTCATCAGGTCACCAACTTCCTGGAGGCTGACGCCTGCCCATACATGATCATGATCTTATTTTTGGTAAACAGTCGCCCGGGCCTGGTCACTGGAACCCCCTTTGTGAGGAGGCAACATTGAAATCGGAATAATAATGAGAATTAAATATTTAATAATAGTAAAGTTTTGTTCAAACATTGAAATCGGAATAATAATGAGAATTAAATATTTAAAAATAGTAATGACTCTAAATATGAGTCTTGTTTGGATACTCATTATCATGTATATTTGTTTGTTACATATTATGTACATTTGTTTGTCTACACATAAAAAAGGTTATTATTTATGTATTAAATATAAAATTTTAGTATATATATACACATATATATCTGTATTATATGTTCTATAGTATGGTGTAACATATTATCTCGAGGATTTCGACTAAAAGTGTCATTTTTACTAATAAAAATAAAAAATAATTTAATAATAATAATAATTCAATTACTGTTACAACAATCTTCTTCATCTATGGAAAATGTTGAAAATGGAATCATAGTTACAATGGTTCACTAAACTAAAGATTCTGCACCATTATTAACTATGTTGATCTTCTGATGGTGCTAGCACAAAAACCATCAACCTGCGAGACTCCCACATTATTAAAAAAAAAAAAATCCTACACACAACAATGGTCTTCACAGACCCATATATCTTCCTCTTCCTATATATCTGTTACATTTTCTCCCCCAAACATCTCTGCATGTTGCTCTAAATATTCTCTGCTGTTCATCTCTGTCAGCCTGCATATGCATCAAACATTCATCTTTTATGCACCCACAAACAACCTAGTACCACCAAATGCGACTAAATAGAACTGTTAGTTTGGTCTTGTGTGAGACCGTCTTACATTAGACGGATAATACTTTTTAACAAAAATGTGACTTTTTTTACAAAATTTACTAAATATTATTACGTTTTCAATGATACTTTTCAAACAAATAATGCTTTTCGCTTCCTAGTGCGGTTTACCTCTTCTGTGTGATTTGTACGCAATTACACAGGAGCGAGGTTTACCTAGTGTACACCCTCAGGTAGTCGCTGCGTGTCTCCCCTAGCCAGCCAAAAAAAAAGGTATTGCATTTTCGGTGACTATTTTTTTTTTGGGTGGCTAGGGGAGACCCGTAGCCACTACCCGAGGGTGTACACTAGGTAAATCTCACTCCTTTGTAATCGCCCACAAACCACACAGAAGAGGTAAACCGCACTAGGAAGGCTCTGCGGGACGGGTTTGACCAAGAGGGTGTTGGCAAGAATTGAACTCGTAACTTTCGAGTACGAGAATCATGTTTTACCCACTTGGCCACCACTTTCGGGGCATAAAAGTGCAATACTTGTCAACCTATAGAAAAGTATTACATTTTTACTAAAAAGCATTACATGTTTGACATCCATCAAGACGGTCTCACACAAGTATTTGCAAAATAGAATATGTAAGTAATTACCTGCTAATGGTACGATCTTTTGCAAAACCGAGCTCATTGTCTACACACAGGTCAATATCGTCTTTCTTCATGGATCTCGAAGACCTGGGAGCGATCTGCTGGGCATCAGAAATCGTTACGATTCTTTCAAAAAGTTCTACAGGAGAGCCCTCAGCCGTGCACATCAGTCTGGCTTTATTTTCATACATCACCTGCAATCCCGCGAAAAAGCATCAGTCGTGTACTGTATGTATGTATATGTAGACAAATTTTCGAGAATCTTAGGATTTCGTTCTTCCAAGACACGAAAACATCATGCTTTTTCTCGAATTACAAAACGAAATAAAAAAACTCGGAAGCCATTCTAGAAGAGAAATGACTAACATCAACCAAGGTAACGAACCGATATGCTGCAGTCCTATTGTGAAGTCCAAAGATGGGTACTCCATCCAAGGCGAGCGTATGAAAGTTTTCTGGATAATAGAGTGCAGAAATTTAAGAGCGGGGAGTCGTTGCCAACCAAAATTAGACTCAGATAAGAGCGTAGAGACAATGGACGAATAGCGGGAAAATAGAAAACCATATGCGTAAAAGCCCTAAACAGACGGTGTCAAACTCTACTTACTGCATAATGCGAGATAGTCTGCTGCCCCGAGAGGTCGGTCACAGAGTTCGTCGAAAGGGGAATATGCACATCCATTGGCTCCTAACGGGACCTGAAATTTTGCAGAATAGACAAGAAAAACGATGACTTCTCGTTTTCAAAAACTATATAAAATCAACACGAAAATTTGGTAATTTTCACCAAATGGGACCTCGGAAATTTCAGAATAGACGACAAAAAAAAAGAAGATAACTTCTCACTCATTAAACCTCTCGAAATTTACGGGAAAAATTCGGGACGAGTGCACAAACCTGCAATTTCCTTCCCATAACAACTTCTACCTCTTGTGGAACGGCCTCGTGCTCTCCTACAAGCATTAGAAATTTTTGCATGAGAAGGGTCGACAAGCCTTTCCCGATGAAGTAGAAACCCCGTTCCGCCTATATTTGAGTAAACCACGAAAAAAAAAATCAAATAAGCATGAAATAGTTTTTCCCTTTTTTTTTTTTTTTTTTTTTTCAGAAAATCGAATTCCAATTTAATATTTACCGAGGTCAGTTTCCGATAATCCACAGACGAGCCGATTTCATGTGCCACACATCTTTCCTACAAAAATTGTAGTTTTCTTATCCTTAAACGCAATCAACATAACTTGGAAAAGAACAATTATATAGATATCGATTCCGGAGTTTATATAATCCATCAAGAAAACTCAGTTGGCACCTTCAAAGTAGCAATAAAAGGCAGGAAAAGATCCCTCTGAAGTCCACCTTCATAAAGATTATCGGGGGCACGATTTGAAGTAGAAACTAGAATCTGCAGTTGTGTTCCCAGTAGCCAAAAAAAAAACACGAATTAGTTTTCTGTTTGATCGCCATACTAAAAAATTCAATAACCAAGAGAGACGGGAATATACTAACAGCTCCGTTACTAAACAAATGTCTAAATAACCGGTTCAGAATCAATGCGTCAGCAACATCAGTCACCTGCAGAACCCCGTGAATTTCAGCAACCGAGAATATGTAAACATATATGTAAAACTTTCCGAATATGCGGGCCAAAGATACTAAAACTCGTTTTTATGCAGAAAAAGATCGTAAACTAATTCTTGCTTACCATGAATTCATCGAGGCATAACAGGATTGCTTCGTCACAGATCTCTCCGGCAACAACTTCGAGGGGATCCGCCACGCCTTTGTGCTTCTGGTGTTAAATAGACAGTATCACAGAAACATCAATAATCCCCGATATCCATTGCAGTATAAAGCGAGAATAAGTATATGATGCAATCTGGTAAAAAGATAAAGTCTCATAAACGCAATTTGGATTCATACTTGCAACCGGCTGTGGACATTCAACATGAAGTCGTGAAAATGGATTCTCTTCTTTCTCCAATCGTACGGCCTGAGCAAAGCGTAAGTACAATTAGTTGCAAAACGAGAACCGAACGTAATATAAACAAAGCTAGGTAGCTACGTATATTAACTATCAAACAATGTATTGACGTTACGGTGCTTACAACTGATTGAAAAACAAGTCCATTAACATCGTCTTGCCCGTTCCTACTCCTCCGTAAAGGTATAACCCTTTCACGGGTGCATACCTAGACTGTGGAATAAAACGAGACCACAACCATCTACTCCTGAAAGATTGGAAACACGACCGTCAATACATCACAAGAACTTCAAAGAAAATTCAACCAAATTCATAAACATTTATAATGGTGTCATGTTTTCGACAATTCGACTTCATAGGCTGATGTGAAAAGTGAAAACCGCAGATTCAATACAGACCTTCCGTTTTTATCAGAAGCAGCATATCGGTCCAACCGGCATTCAACCGCTTTTTCGTTCAGTTCATCATAAAGTCTCTGAAGTTCTTGCAAGGTGCCTACCTACAAAATCACCTTCAGAATCACCTTTAAAGAAGAAAAGAAATTTCGAACATTGATATTTTACCATTTACTCAAACGTTAAGAACTCCTTTTTTTTTTTACTAATTTGCATCAAAGTTTGGCCATTGTTCTGTACCAAATAAAATATCAATCTAAAACTCGAGAATTAAACCAAAAATAATACAGTAGTGCAGGATGACCTCTAACGTACCTGGCAAGCATCCCCGTCAAAAAGTTCACCAGCAGCAATTCTCCTTTCGTATTCCACAAGCGGCCCTCCTCTGTTTACCTCTGCAATTCAATGAATTTTACGAAAAATCAACAAAGGCAAGAAATTTATCCTCAGAAAATAGCAACCGAACAAGCAAAAACAACAAAAGCAATAACAAATAGCATTCCACAACGCCACCTCTATTAGCAACTCCAGCAGCACTCGTGATCAAATCTCGGGACAGCATAGAAGACGGATGTTTGCACATACTAATATCGGGTTTGCTAGACAGTTTATACAGACACCGATGTCTTGAATCAACCCAAAGCTTCCTTTGTGCCACAAATCCATAAAAATTATGATCTCTATATCGAACACCTGAACTAAATCGCCTTATTGACCTCAAAATCATCCTCATTTTCTCGAACACTCCCAACAAAATCCGGTTTTTATTTCTGTCACTTCAACACCCTGCAGAAAAAACACCAAATACCCTCCACATTAACACAACTACACCTAATCATTCCTCTCTACTATTCACAAGAATATGCTCACTTTTGCAAGAACAGAGAACTAACACTAACAAAAGATTCAATCTTTATAACACTATCAAACAGTTTTTGAAAACCTAATCTGAAATTTCAGCCAATAAAAGATCTGAGGCATGTGAGAAAGTAAAAAACCATGACAATAAAGGCAGAGTATAGAATACAGAACTCAATATTCACTCAATCTGCTTTTTCCAACAAAATCCATTAATTCAGATTCTATGAGCAATAAATCCCACTTTCAAATATAAATTAATATAATCCATCAAATATAAACAAATTCAAGAAATCCCACTTATTTAAAAAAAAAAAAAGAAAAAAAAAAAGAAAAAAAAAGAGGGTATAATTTTTTCCCAAAAATTAAAGCAAATAGAAGAGAGGAAGCCATTGGAGTCACCTGATTAGCTGATTGGGCAAAGACCCAAATTGATCTTCCAAGATTCAATAAAGTTTCTGTCTTTCAACCTTTAAAGGCTTACCCACGCAAAATCTCACCATATGCATTCCAGATAATACATATATATATTTTTTGCTCTTCTATATATTATAATAATATATTAAATGGAAATTAATATATAGACTTCTTTTTAAATTTGGAATGCACCAAAACAGAGAAGCCTATTTTTCAGGAATCTTTCTTCTTGGAACAATAATGGGAAGAGACAAAGGGAGCACGAAGAGAGAAGGAGAAAGCTGATTCTTAATTCTTTATTTGACTAGGGGGGATGGGAGAGCCGAGCCTTGTGGGTTTAATTTCACTTTTACCCCCAACCTTTTGCTAATGATATATTGACCCTTACTTGTTTCAAGAATTACATTATGTCCCTATTAATTAGGGGTGTGTAGTTGTGTACAATTTG
This sequence comes from Ipomoea triloba, assembly GCF_003576645.1. NCBI lineage: Eukaryota > Viridiplantae > Streptophyta > Magnoliopsida > Solanales > Convolvulaceae > Ipomoea > Ipomoea triloba. The sequence goes on along the minus strand of NC_044922.1, from coordinate 28,171,223 downwards.
ATAAAAAAAATAAGTTAATTAATCGAACCGACAAATTTCAGTTAGCCATTTTTAAATCAAAATATTTTGATTTGTTTAACGGTTAATGATTTTTAAAATTTTTGATTAATTTGGTTTGAAAGTGTCATTAACCGAATTATTTTTATGTGTGTGTGCGCGCATGTTTTAGTAATTCATAAATCATATTATTATATTAGTTTTTAAAATTTTATTACTTATATAATGATATAATGGCTATTTTGTGGTGTGAAACTATGGATTAAAATTTTTTATTTATAAATTTTATTAAATTATTTTTGTTAATTGGTTAACTAAATTTTTTTTTATTCATCTAATTCAAAAATAAGAAAATCGATCCCGTTAACAGTTAAGTCATTTGGTTCAATTAATGGTTAATGATTATCAATCGAATTAACCAAATGAACACCCCTACCATCAAATGTAAGTCAAATAATAAAAGTCTAGGTTGAAATTATGTTTTTGAAGTGTCATTAACCTAAAGTATCCCTACCTTTCTTAAGTATTTGGACAATGACAGCTTAGGATTTGGATATATTTATAGGTCTTAGTCATTATCGGGGAAATTGAAAAAATGAGAATGTTTGTAATATTGTGGATATATATTGGTGACTTTTTAAATTTTTATGTTTTTTTTTGTCAATTCATCATTATTATCTAATGAGATTTTTAAAATGACATAATTATCCTTCATGAATCATGACTCATGAGAGCATCCCATTAGTTCAATATCTTTGATTTTTTGTCCTTTTTGTACATATCGGGGGAGGGGAAGAGTGAAAAAAAAAAATAGTGCATATTGCTAAGTTGAGTTTTTGTGTCAAATATTAAAAAAAAAAAAACTCTGTCGCACGCTAGCGGGGCACATCAGGGTGGCCACCAATGTACCAACACCCTACAATTTCTAATTTTCTTCTCCTTTTTGCATTTATCTCCTGTATGTTATGTTGTCCTAATTTACTTTAAAAAAATTGATAGTTAAGTTCAACCATAGTGGTTGATTTGATAGTTAAAGAAATTAGGTGATATTATAAAGTGAAAAAAAAAAATGTTCAAATTAACATACAAACTACTACACACTAAAGTGCAATTGTGTTATCCAACTCAAAAAGTGCAATTAGGTACCTCAACTATCTAAAATTATACAATTTGAGAAATTTTTACCAATTCCTCATATCATTGATGACGTGACGGTCATTATATTAAAAATTACTCCATATTATTTTTAAATTTATTTAATATTTTTAAATAAAATAATTAAAAAAAAAAACCGCCTATGTCTCCAAGGCGGAGCGAAAACGGGAAGGAGTGGATTTTTTTTTAATTTTATTTTATTTAGAATTATTAAAATATTTTTTTTTAAATTATTTTTAATAGGATGATCGGTTGATCGCCATGTTAGTGATGACTTGATGAACATGTTAAATTTAATAGAATTGTAAATTTTAAACAATTAAGAGATCTAATTATATATTTTTAAAATTAGGGTGTCTAATTACACTTTTGTGTAATTCAATGCTTAATTTAAATATTTTCCTATAAAGTATGAAAGATGTGATTATAGGGGAAAAAAAGGAATGTACTGCATTGCTGACTCATGTCTGATTCACTGTATCGACTTTTATGGAAGTTTAAGAATACTTAAACCCTAAACTGATATTTTATAATTTATATGAATATACTTATTATGTAGTGGGGACCCCGGTATTTTATAATTAGGGTGTGTTTGGTTGGGGGGTTTAGGCATAAGGTATGGGTATCAAAGTGATTGTTAGTGTTTGGTTGATAGGTTTTGTGAACGCTACTATGGGTTTGGAATACCCCATTAATAGCAAAACCCATACTCTTATTAAATAAGGGTTTCATCTTCCTTCATCATTTCTTTCCCCAACTATTAATAATCATTCCCATTCCACCCAACTACCAAACATGCTAAATACTTTCACCAAAACCCATTACCCTTACCAAGTATTTGATACCCATTCCGATTCCGATTCCCATGTGCGAACCAAACGCACCCTTATAATTTATATGAATATACTATTTTGTTTCTTAGAAAATTGATTTGTAGGAACCTAGGAGTTGTAATTTCAGAGCTGAAATAAAATGTAATATGAATTATGGTCAGTAACATAATTAGCTTATCAGTCAATTTTAGTTTATTTAACTATTATTAGCTGTTTGACTTGATTAAAAGTCAATATAAATGTTTGATTAATTAGTTTCTTTTAATAGCTTATTTTTTAAAAACACTAAAAATTTAAAGAGATTCTAAAAGCAACTTTTTCGATCAGCTTTTTGAGAAACTCATATTACATGTAATCAGGTATCAGCTAATTTACCAAACATCTTTCTACGATTAGTTAATGCACAACTAACAGCTATTTACCAAACACCATCTATATGTTTTCATCTTTATATTCAAAAAATAGGGATTTTAAATTTTAAATCGTTGATATGAGTGCAATTAACTCTCTTTCTCTTTCTTTTTTTTTTTTTTTCTCCATGTTGTGATGGTTTTCTTCCCTCTTTACTGAATCTGTTAGGTTTTTTTTCTTTTTTTTTTTTTTTTTTTTTTTTTTTNTTTTTTTTTTTTTTTTTTTTTTTTTTTTTTTTTTTTTTAATGAGTTTGGTTCATTGATGGGTTAACAAAAATGTTAACGGTTTAGAATTTCAAATTTTAATTTCAATAATGACCAACAACCTTCACATATGCAACGGAAATGTGACAGATATTAACGGTCTACATTTACCATAGACAAAAACTATCACCTTATATAATGCTCACCATTTTTGTATACATACACGGATGAAAAAATTTTGCACTGATAAAATACATTTCACTTTTACATATACACACCCAACGAAAGCAAAAGGATAATTATTTAATGGCAATAATGGGGCTAATAGGAAAATGGACTAACCCACCAATCATCATAATACATTGTATTCCAGTAATATTGGAATTGATTCTTTTCTGCATTTCTTCTTTGGATGCTAACAAGCAGTGGCAGCTGTGCCCTCAACCAGCTTGCTCAACTTCTTGGTTCTTAATCTCTCACCATACACTTCATTAGCTTCCCACTTGTACCTGCAAAATCAACCATTAGAGATTGCTTTCATCTTTTTTCCTTTCTTTTTAAATGATGGTTTTAAGTTTCTTATGACGGATATGTGATTTATGGAAAAGCTAGTAACTGCTACTCGAATGTAAGCTTTAAGCGAAACTCGCTTTGTGACCTAACCAACAAAGGACTATAAAAAGGTAAATCAGCCTTGGTTCATTGGCTGTCAACAGTTAACCGACTCAAATCGAGAAGACCAATAGGTCTTGTGGCGCTCCTATAGGGAGTCAGACTTAAAATCTTGTGGTTACCGAGTTAGCTGCATGACCAACTCGGCTAAAATTGCCCTATGTTATGACCAACTTAGCAATTATATATTTGGATAAAATGTAAAGTTAGAAGTAATGCAACTTAGAATGTTAGAGAAAATCCAATTAATACAACATGTTAACAAGCCGAGTTTGAATCTATTTGGCTTTAACCAAACTCGTTTGAGTTCGGTTACATCTAACAACCAAACTCACAAGCTCTATTTTCAATACATTTGACGGGATAGAATAATGAAATTCGAACTCAAATCTATTATACGAAAAAGATGTAACTTACTATCAAACTACACTCAGAAGTCAGAACACCACTCACGATTTACGAGCCCGGCCCTTTATACCCTACTTTTTGCATCAAAATTAATAAACACTACTAAGTTTTGGGGTTCAAACCTCTACCAAACAAAAGGGCAATTGAGTATATATACTAATGGAACAATATAATGTGTTACCTTTTAGCTGGTAAGGGTATCAAGGGGCTCAAGCTCTGTGCAAGTTTCACAGCTTCTTCCTCAGTAGTAACACTTCTGCTGAAGCAGAAGTACCTGCCACAAGTCGAATGATCAGCGAACGCCCGAACATGAACATCCGCGAGAAACTCGACATCAACCACCGCCAGCAGCCCGTTCTCGAACATCTCTGCCGCGCCTTGAAGATACGACAGCGTCGGGACAGGGCTCAGCTGCGAAACGCCATGGCCAATAACCAGGCCCGCGTTTATAGACACCATGTCCAGCATTCTGTCCATTGCCAGCGCCCAGGCCGCCTGCTCAGACAGCGTTTTCGCCAGTGCATACCATAGCTGCACAAGCATACATAATATAAACGTACAGTCTCATCACTATCAGCTTAAAC
>NC_044922.1:28104459-28161959 GCF_003576645.1 Ipomoea triloba | reverse complement strand
AAACTATCCAGTTTTATAAGGCATCGACACGTAGCTCTTATTCACAGCTAATTGAACTTTCTGGATTTCTGGCTCTTATTCACAGCTAATTGAACTTTCTGGATTTCTAGTTCTGCAAGTTTTCTTCAGTTTATGTATTTATTTTGGTTTTAGCTATTTGTTATGGAGTACACATCGAATTTAATAATACTATAAATTCCACACCAAACAATTTAAATAAATAAAAAATATAGAGGCATTATTCATACTCGTATAATGTATGAAACAGACTCAAATTTGAGAATAAAGAATAAAATACCTATTCTATTACACAAGTGTAGGCTTCCATTTAAATTTATCAATTCACAAATAGATCCACATAAATTTAGATGACTCAATGCAACTTTCTTTCGTCCCAGAAGGTTAAATCCCTAACTTCAAGGAACCACCACACTCCAATGCGACAAAGCATTTAGAAAGATATAAATTATGGAAACTCAGCTTAATACAGATGCTAGACTTTAACTTACTGCGCACAAGACCAATGCAACTTGTCTAGACCAATTACGACATTTTTTATTTCTCTAGACAAATGAAAAATTTCTCTGATTAATAAATACACTCAAAATTTCCCTTTGCAAGTATTTAATAGGCATAGGATAACATATAGGGAGCAATATAACAATAAGAATATAAAGGGGAGATAACCTTGAAGTAGAAAGGGTAAAGAAGGGGTTAATGCTAATCTGTTTAGAAATTACCATTTAAGATGAAGTTGCTAACAAAAAAGGACAAGGGGTTGAAGATTCATGAAAAGTAGGAAAGAATAATAAGCCAGCAAGGAAAGTTCTGTAATAGGTAAATTGTAAAAACACGACCTTCATTTTCTCTTCTTTTATTTCTCCGGTGACTATATGAAAATATGTATTTGATAAACTTCACTTATGTGTAATAATACACAAACGATACAGAAATAGAAAATCGTACTAAAAAACTAAGTGCGACAGTTCGAACAAGAAAATATTGACAAAAATCAAATTATGACCTTATAATACGATAATCATGCCCGATCCACTTAAAAACCCCAACCCCCTTCCAGAGGGCTTCATTTTCAGTGCATGATTTGGACAAGGAAAAACAGTGTAACATAATGGATTGCGTAGAAAACTGGAACACGACAAGAAGACAATTAAGGAAATTTACTTACCTCTCTGAACTAGGTTTTCATTCAAGTAAGGGTCAATTCAAGTAAAATCCAAACTAAATCAAATTAGTCTCATACTGATAGAATACATAATGTTCTCAAAAAAATAAAAAAATAAATAAAAAAGAAGAAGAGGATAATAGACTTTAAAAAAAATAAAATTTAATAGACTTAATGCTATTCTACTTGGCAAAACATCTCTCCGTCAGTACCCCTCTCTCTCTCCATCAGTCTATATTTCCTCTTCCACTAGTACCCCTTTGTCAAGATACTTTCTTGAGGAAATGATCATTGAATTTGACAATGATGTTCATTATTGAATATTCACATGAATGTTATAATGGTAAAAATCATTCAGGGACATACCTAACACCTTACAACAAAAGCCAGTGCAAGATACAATGTAGCAGCATCAAAGTATATGTTTCATTCCAATGTAGGACCTGTGAATGAAAAGCAAACATGTTCCCCTTTTTTTGTATCAATTCCTCCACCAATTTTCACAATCAAAGATACAAACGATAGAACAATGCACGATATCATATTTGATAGTCTCGAGCAGAAATCTTTAGCCTACTAAGAATGGTATCAATCACATTTTATAGAGGGAAGGGAGGAGATTGCAGGGTGTACATAATACTACATATATAGTTTCCATTAAGAAAACTGGATATACGTCATAGAAAATAAAGACACAATATGTAACCAAAAAGTGAAAAGTTGACGAGGAAACTATACCAAAACTAAATATTAAAGCGTACAAGGGACTTCAATGCTTTAAAGAAAACTTATTACGAGACAAAAGAATGGGATTGTGAATTTACTTGTATTGTGGCCTTCACATCCTCCAACCTTTGCTTGCAATTAAGGATGATGCAGTAGTATACTATTAGCCTCACTAAACTCTTGAACCTGGGGATAAACCGCCGTTCTATTGAATGGTACAAAAAAACGACTACATAAATAACAGTAATGTCCCTACTCAATGATCCAACTTGTTTCAACCATCTTTGGCCGGAAGAGCACTCAAGTCTTGAACAAGTCTGATGAAACCTGTGAAGAAAACCTTATAAAAGAGTTGCATATATAGTAATAACTGCAAATCTGCAATACATGTTCAGAAGTTGAGCAAAATCTTTGTCTATTCATGTGAAATTGTCATTTGAGACCAGGACATTAGTATTGCAAGGGGTACAAGTCTACAACTATGACTGTTGACCATTTCAATCAGAACTTGGGGTGTGGACAATTTTCAATATTTTCTTGAAAACTTGTAATTTCATGCTGGGAAAAAAACATGGCATGACAAAATCAGCATAATATAGTCCATAGCTAACTGATATTGAAGTGTCATTCCGATGAAATTAATTGGGCAGAGCCAAACCTTCAATATATCTACAGGTTCAAAGTCTTAGCAATGTAAATACGACAAGGTAGAAAATAATACCTTGACATGGTGAGGCAATATTTTTATATCATAAGGCACATGAAGCCAAGCCTCAGGTAGATAGAAAAAAAAGTTCTCTGGTTTACTGGTGTACACATCAGCATATTGATGGATGTGGTAAGCAAAGGCAGATTCTTGACCAGAATCAGTAAGGAATGTAGCTCCAAATGACCTATTAAACATTTCCTTCATCGTGTATCGTGCCTTCTGCCTCTCATCATTGAGCTCCCAAAGAAGGGATTTGTATGCTTCACTAATCTGGCAGTTGACAACTTTAGCATGCAGCTTTCCAAGAAGTTCTTGGATTATATGAAACTTGGCCTGAAACAAAAGCAGGAGAGGGAAAACGAAACAACATTCCATTAATATTTAATAATATTTAAGAATGAAAATTTTAATTTAGATAAATGTTCCTACCTGTTCGAACCTGTAACTATCATCGTTCTGAATACTGATCTCATTCTGGGAAAAAAAAAAAAACAAGAAGATATGAGGACTGAGGAGAAAATATTGTTAAACCAAATAATTGGATGAACAAAAATTAATTTGGATCAACAACAAGATGATAATAATCAATCAGAACTTCAGAAGTAGCTGCTGTTTTCATATGAAGGTTCAAAAGACTTTGCTTCCATTACATACTCTAGTTGTCAATACAAAGCAGTAGAATCTGGGATTTAGGAAATAACAAGAGGAAAAAAATGAGAGAGATACAGCCCAATTTCCACTCAGAAGTTAGGATATTGAGATAATTGAGGTAGGAACTTACATCCACATCGAAAGGCCATTAATTTCCAAAGCCAAGTATAAAGTACAGATAGGAGATTAGATTTCAAGCCTAAAATTTAACTGAAAGGGAAGAGATACAGCCCAACTCCTAGATGCAAACTTAACGCAATGGTAACTCACATAGTAAACTTCACACCCATAACTTATCAAACCTCACTAAATGTACTTTTAGTCTATTATTACTTAATATGTTTGTTAGAGATATAAGGGTTTAGTTGAGATATTTACTCTAAGCCCTAGGTTTTAGTGTTAGTAACCTGTGGCTAGGGTGAGTTCTAAACTAGTATATATATCTCTACTCTCCTGTACATTTACACACTGAACAGATATACGAATATACTTTGTTTTGCTATTCTATTGTTTAACATGATATCAGAGCACCGGCGACGGTGAGGGGCTGGGTTGTGCTCGGAAGAAGGCGGCGACCCTTCGCCGAGGTGTCGCGACGCCACCGGAGCAGCCACGCGCCACCGCCACATCCTGCTCGCCGACTCACGCGCCGGCGCGTGAGTGTGTTTCCGGCGACCATTTGCGACGGCGAGTCCATCGGCGATCTCGCCGTGAAGAAGGGGTTCTACCTGGGTGGAGAGTGAGAGGTTTTGTTCAAGTGTTCTCCGGTGATCTCCCAGGTCTGTCGCTATCTGCGTACTTCTGTCACTGGATCCAAGTAGGAGGTGTGCGTAGGAGGTGTTTGGTTTTCCAGTTCTGCGTAGGAGGTGTTTGGAGGTGTTTGGTTTTCCAGATCTGCTTAGGAGGTGTTTGGTTTTCCAGCGCAGCAGAATGGTCCTGGCAGCAGCAATAGCGGTAGCTAGCGAAGGTTTCCAGCGGTGTGGAATTGGTCGTGGCCAGCAGTTTATGATGAAGGCAATGGAAGGGATGGTGCAGGCGGTCTGATGGTGTCTGATGGAGCTAATAAATAATGAGACAATAGGTTGCAGTAGGTTGTTTATTCTGAGTGGTTTGGTTTATCGGGTCAATAAGTCTTGAAAGTTTATGTTTGGTTTATCGTATTTTTCCTGGATTATTTGAGTTAATTGAATATGATGTTAGTATCATATTTGGAGTGGTGCCAAGGTGTGAGAGTTGGGGGCAGTCCAGGGGTGTTGCAGTGATGGGCAGCACAAGTGCCAGGGGTGGTGTGGACCTGGCATATGTCGCGGCTATTGTGGAAAGCCGGCGACTGAAGAATGGTTCAGGAGGAACCAGTTTATGTGCACGCAACAAGAAAACGGGAAAACACTGGTGGTAGGCAGCGGTTATAAGGGTTTGTGGAGTGAAAGGCTGGTGCGCTGCGGTGTTGAGCAGCGGTGATAAGGGTGTGGGGTGTGAGAGGCAGGTGCGCTGCGGTTGTGGTGTTTGGCCTGGTTTGTAGCTTTGTTGGTGCGGACAAGGTGCATTGTGGACTGACTTGGCACAGCATGGTTCGAAGGTTCAAGACTTATAGTTCTAGGTTTGGAGTCTTATGGTTCATGTGACACATATGTAACAAGTTGGGCATGTTAAAATCTATGCTTCAACTTGAGGGGGGGTGTTAGAGATATAAGGGTTTAGTTGAGATATTTACTCTAAGCCCTAGGTTTTAGTGTTAGTAACCTGTGGCTAGGGTGAGTTCTAAACTAGTATATATATCTCTACTCTCCTGTACATTTACACACTGAACAGATATACGAATATACTTTGTTTTGCTATTCTATTGTTTAACAATGTTCAAAGAAAATATAAGTTCTTCCTCTTTTAGAGCTCTATGACCTAAAACTCGATCCAAGAATATGGAAAATCATTTTTTGCCGGCACATCCTATTTATTATGATTTATAAGAAAAAGATGTTAATAATGTTATCATGAATCATGAAAGTAGCAATTTTAGAAGTCCTCAAATTAATGAGGATAATAAAGAAAAAATGGATTACTTCCAGTTCATGGATGATAGCTGCAGTATGCCATCCAGCTTTTGAAGGCCCTCTCAGATCACTGAACAGGTGATCACCAAAATATATAACCTAAAATTGTATGGGTAACAAATAGAAAATTAGGATATTATATCATTGGAGACACCCTAGCAGATAAAATCCTATAAAGGTGTACAGAGTAGTGCATAACACAGAAAATACCTCTGGGCCTTTCCACTTTGTGATTTGCAAGAATGTTTTGAGGCATCCATGGTAATAAACTTTGTCAGGAAGTAAAGAATCAACTTTTGAGAATTCTAAGGTGTCCTTCTCAACATCATAACATCTATGGTAAAACCCCAAAAGAGAACAAGGGCATATATAAGTAATGTAACTCATACAGCCAGCAGAAATGCATAACAAACACAACTCTGTAATTTAATTCTTGCATCACAGCATCACACTTTTGTAAACAATTATCATCATTTTTTATTTATTAAAAAAAAAAAAAAGTAATAGAGCAACAAACCGAAATGGATGTTCAGATGTGTAAAAATCTGGCTTTTTTGCTTTAGCAATCACAACATCAAAAAGTTCCCTCCATGAGTCTTGCTGAGCTAAAGAATCCTAATAAGATGTGAAAAAAGAAATTTAATTTCAGCAATTTTATGGGTTTAACTGAAAGGAAATGCAGAAAGAAAAATATGACAAGAATAGGATAGGAGGAACATTTTTTTTTTTTGAGATTAAAAAAAAAAATACTCAAATAACATTTATGGCGATTCAAGATCACTGCTCTCATATACTGAAGAGACAAAATACTCAAATAACATAATTGGATATAGTTTCTGTGTTGTATAGCTGTGAACATTAGATTTTTGACATTATTAATCTTTTGAAATCTAATTTTTAACCATAGTTACATTTTAGCTAAGCAAAGAAAAAAGCAGAAAAAGAACTCTGAGAATGAAATTCATGAAAACACAGATACAATTTCATAAATTCATAATCTCTCTCAGCCAATCACATGCTTTACTTAACAAATGGCACAAACTGCAAGCACATTCTTATAAACTGCTAATTCAGAAAAACATGAAATGAGTATTACTTCGAGCATAAAACGCATTCCCCCGTCCACAAAAAAGAAGGGGGAGTTGGTTAACAGGAAGAGTTTCTTCCCTTTGTCCTTTAGCTTCCTTAAAAAGCTTAGTAGCTGCCCCTGGAACACAGCAAACAGTATATGAAAAAGAGAGTCAAGAAACCCACAACACAAAAGACTGCAAGCAGCAATACATCTGCCTGACAAACTAGGTAATTCACTTACATTCTTTACAAGATACTTCTGAGGATCAGAAAGAATTCCTTTATGAACCGAGTGACTTTTGTGAACATGTTGTATTGCTCGATTAACATCTTCATAAATATAACCAGCATCAAATTCCAATTTAGCATCAACAAAATGTTGCACAATATCAGCAATAAGGCATGCCTGCAGAGAAAAAGGTGAAAAAAGGGCACTTTTGAGAATAAGAAAATTCCTGAAAATGCATCACAATTTACCATTATATACATGTGTGTGTGTGTGTGTGTGTGTGTGTGTGCCCGCGTGTGTGTATAAAACCTATCATTCCAAGTGCCAACCTAATGCTAGTTCAATTAATCAAGCTACATTAGTTGGACCCTAACTCAGGCTTCAACCTAATTAATAAAGTGTTGATGCCCCATCCTTATTAATACAAGCCAATAAATATACTTTAAAAAAAAAAAAAAAAAAAAAAAAAAAAAAAAAAAGGAGCACAGGTCCTACATGGCATACCTAATGTAAGTAATAGTTTAGAATTACTAAGAAACTAACCTCACTGAAACAGAAGAAATCCATCAAGCACACAAGTTTCCCTGCTTGATCACGGCCAATATGTCTGGTACCATATATCTCATCAATTTCTTCATGACTAAGCTGTAAAATATTATTAATTAAAAAAACTCTAAAGGTATATACAATGAAAACCAACTTCTTTGACTTGAGTTTGAAGTCCGCCTCTATTTTCTATTGTGTTAAATTGGCTGACAGAGAATGAGGCAATAATATCACTAAACTGACTAAAACATTCACAGGAAATCAACCCAGCCAGATTTGTTATAAAATTCTTGAAAACTGACCACAAGGCATACATACAAATAAGTTGGAGACTTCATTTAGTTGTGTTGAGCACATGGAAGTGAAATAAGAGTTCACATACATTAAACTGCAGTGGTTTCTGACAACAATGATAAGAAACATAAACTAGCAATGTAATCTAGCTATGCAAATATTTCATTGTAGACTCAGAATCATTCTGACTATAGAGAAGAAATTCATGACTAACAACATAGCATAGCATGGAAAAGGTTAGAATTGCATGGAGTATTTCTTGGCCAATATACAAACACTTCCTTGCTAATTTGACAAAGTTTCTAGATGTACACATATTGACCCTAACATGCATGGATGCAATTGATCACATTTCAACAGTAGGATCATCCAAGAAAGTAGCAACAGTTATCATTAATCGAAGCAAATACAAAACGCAAACAATTTTGTTCAAAAACCTAAATAGCTGTACCTTGCGCCTACCAAAGTAGCAACTGCCAGGCTCAATCGATCCAAAGAAGTCCAACTTCATGAGACACCCTTTTACTTTGTCATAGTATAACCCTCTAATAGGAAATGAAGGGTCATACTTGAATTCCATGCAGCTTTCAGGATATTTAAACTGAAGGAACCAGAATTCACAGGAAAACAACCCACTATTCAGCATTCCCCTTTCACTAAAAACCATAATAAGAAATATTGGGGACAATGGAGTAAAGAAACTTAGTCCATGTTGAAACTGACCTCATTAACAAGATGCTGCTTTGCTAGATCATATATCAAGGTCTGCAAATTAGAGGAGTAATGTGCCAATGTATAATCATAATCAAATCCATACACTTTGATATTATCTAGCCGCAGGTTCTTATTGGCATATATTCCTATATTTGCATCAAAACCAGCACCTCGTCAGTTCAATTCTCAACCACAAACAGTTAAAATACACATCAAGTAAAAAAGAAAAAGCAAACAACCTTTGGGATTCGCTTTGGGCATATCTTTTAAAGCATCTGGTATTTTCAGAAACCTCTGTTTAGCAGCATTGAATTGCTCCCGAATTTCAGAAATGTCACACTCAAAAGTAGGATCACTCTCATTAGCTAACTTCTTCTGTTGATCTTCTATTTTCAACAGTCTCTGCTTTGAAGATGCAATCGTGCTATACTTCCACGAGCTGCTCCCTAAAAATTCTAAAACCAAAGCATACATTCAACACTATTCACTTCCTTCCTCCACACATATCAGAACTAATACACTTAACACACACGCGTAGCTACAAATATACTCCTTATCAACGGCCATACCTTGCTGAAATCCAGCACAATACAGACTCGTTCTCTGCAACAAAGAACACTGTTCTCAAGTGGTCACGTCATACAGACAAAAACTGATAAACTTCTTTTTATTCAAATCAGTAGACGGAGCATATAGTGTAAACGCAAAAACAGCCACACATTCTATGAGCGAATATATGCGTATAAACACATGAATGGAGAGAAAAATGAGAGGAAAGTACGTGAAGAGAGGAGAGCAGGCTGCGACGGGAGGCCATGGCGGTCGATGAGAGGTGGATCTGATGGTGATTGCGTCGCCGGAATATGCAGAAATCAGAAGATTTTGAGGCGTGAAGGAGCGGCGGCCATAAGTGAACGTTCAAACCTTCAGGAGAGGTCCGGTGAGTACGTCAGTATTAATTCTTATTTGTGGAAAATATATAATCATATAATCATCTCATAAAACTTTTAAATTCTGTTTGATTCCTAATTGGTATATGTTCCCAAGTGGAAAAGATAAACATCTCATATTAGAAACTTCAACATTCTGTATTAGAATCAAACTGACATTCCATATTAGAATCAACTATGTACAAGAGTCTACAAAGCAGATATAAATGCAAGGTCCTTTGTTCTAACCTTTTGGCTTTGGGGTAACCAAATAGTCCATTTTGAAAGGCCTAGAGGAAAATATTTTATTTGATCGCTTTTTGGATCTTGAAAAGTCACAATTTCATACCCACAGATATCGTATGGAGTTTTGTTACTCAATAGCTGTAAAGTTTTTATTCTCTCAAAAGAATTACGGAGTACAATTTTTTTTTATATGATAAAATGAAAATCTACAAAACACATATAAGTGAACCATATTAAGAAACTCTCAGATATAAAATTTGACTGAAAATGTGTTAATAAAAATTGAACTTGTAATTTTTAAATACGAAAATCAAGTTCCACACATTCAACCACCCTTTAAGGGCACAAAAGATACGACTTTTTTTTAATTATGAAAGAAACGCACGACCACTATATAAAGATATGCCCTAAGCAAATCATATTCATATGTAATAACTCGCAAACCACACAAGAAAAACAAACCGTACTAAACTTTGTGGCGAGTTCAAATAAGAGGGTATTGACAAAAATTAAACTCGTGACATTTAAATACGAGAGTCGTGCTTCACCCACTAGACCCCTTTTAGGACACAAAAGTTGCAATATTATGACCGGGGGTATTGGAATCAAAATAACTATCATTTGTCATTTCTTTGGCCTAATTATCTCCCCATACAAGTGTCTTTGCTGCTGTTCAAATAAGGTGTCTATTCAGATTCTTGCAATATCTAACGCTCTACAAGACTACAACTCCATAAAAACCACGCAGATACAGCTTCGATTTCCAGCTTTGCGCCCGACAAAAAAGCACAAGCATCAAAAGTGAAACCATGCAAGAGACGCATAATGACAGAACGCTTTAAATGTAGAAGCCTCGAATGAAAGAAATCGAGACTTAACAAATGTCACATCTTGGTGTATATCAACACGAAATGGGACAGTGCATCAGATGATATATCATTCTTCTAACGGGAAAGGCACGAAATGAGAAGCATTGATGATTCTATCTACCTTGGGTCAGATAGGACTAATCTATGAAGACTAGCTGCCACCAATCCATTAGAATTGAAAAAATTATGCCTTAGTTGTGTTTGCTCGTCTTGATATAATCTCTGAAGCCCAAGCTTTACCCACATCTGTTTGAAACTTCCCTGCAGAAAGAAGCAGGGGTTAAAACCTCTCTCTCATAAACACAGTGAGAAGGGAAAGCAGAAGCAAGTACATTGAGAAGACATTATACATAAATCAAATAAGCCTAAATCCTACCTAGTTGGCATAAGTTTAAGGCATCCAAACAGGAAAATTACAAAGCAGATTAACAACAGGATCTGAAATTATGCGCAAGTTATGTTTCTTTATTTCTTTTTTAAAAAACTTTTTTCCAGCTTATTCATTTCTTGTAAAATGAAAATTAAATAGTAAATTGAAGTTATGAATCATGAATCAACTTATGGTGATTTTGGAGCAATGTATATGCAAAGTTAATGAAAGGTTGAATTCAAGGTGTCATCTCCTCTTTCATATTTGTGTTTCGAAAATACAAGGATATCTATTTGGTATTCTGTTAGATTGTTTTAAACAACTCCATTAAACAGTTTTCTAGTTTCTACTTCCTCTTTCTCATCTTATCTTTCTTTATGTTTTGTCTATGCAAACACATCAATTTTAATGTCACCACATCGCTACTTCTCCCAACCAATATACCCATTTTGCATAATTCTGTCATCATCTCACAAATGCTCACATTCCTTAGTTTGATGGCTACCATCAAAGGTAAGAACTTCTACTTTAGGAAAGCCTCCCTAGTGAGTAAAGCTTTTCCATCTTAGTTCTCGTACTATATCTTTGCATGATGCATCATACAATTTATATAACATTAGTACTCCGTATTTCTCAAGCAACTTTTACATCAATGTTCAGCTGATTGAAGAGAACAAAGATTAATGTAATTGCTAATTATATTATTACTTAACAAGTTATTTATCTTTAGAGCATAATAGATACACTGTAAGAAGGGGGAAAGAACAAATAAGGTGGAAAGTCTAAACATAGTAACTGCAGAATAAGATGCTTAGATAGTTAGATATGGAACCTGCTGTTGACTGGAAAAACTCATCCAAATCCTTTCCCTGCTCTGCACAACCACAAAATGTGACATTAGTGTGAGTGCTGAGTGCTCACAGCTCTGCTCTCAATTAAAAAATTCTACAAATCACTACATAATCAAATACATCATGTTTCAAGTGTTATCTGAAGTAATATTTATTACTCCTATCAAATTTTTCTACTTAGGATTTTATTCGAGATAAAAAGAAAACATCCAGAATATTGCTCTGGGCTATACAGTAGTTATAAATATAATGGCTCTCTTTCAAATGTCTTACTGTAAATTTGCATTTCTATCTTAGATGAAGCAGGTGTTTTTTCCTACTTACCAGAGGGGGGAAAATCAAGCATTTTCTTTGTATGTCATAACTAATTTTGTTTACAAGAATTACTTTGATTTGTAATAATGAATGGAAAATGCATTAGTTAGTAAGTTAGTTAATTCATCACCACAGGAAGATGGAGTAGATTTTGCTAGAAAACCAAGAGATTGAGCAGATTCTGTTATTATCTCATGCTAGCATCGTGGACTTAGTTGAAGAGTCTTGATTTCAATATCAATGCATCTTGGAATACCAAGAGACCCCTTCGTTATCCATCATGTCTTGCTATGCATAGGGTTTACATGAATGACAAGAAAAAATAAAGCTAAACTGGCAATTGAGTGCCAGATAAAAATCAAAGTGCCAAGTGCTGTTAAAGTAACAAAGAGATTTACAACAGGCCTATCAGAAGCATAAGTAAAATTGGAACTTATACATGAAATGAATTCACTTGAACATGTTAATTGTTAAAGACCCCTAATACGGGACAAGCCAAGAACAAGTACAAATTTCATCCCAGCATAGTATTCCATCAAAGGAAAGAAACATGTTCACTCTGGTGTGTGCTAGCATACACCTAGAAATTACTCTGCACAATATATTTACATTACATGGAACTTGGAAGAAACAGAAAACATACCTTTTTCATATTCCAAAGCCTGAAGTATCATCTCAATCTGGAAGAAAACAGATGGCATGATCATTTTTTATGTAGACCAAAAGTGCTCAGCACCACAACACAAGTTAATCGGCAATTAAACTTCAAATCATTTAGTAACGAAGCCACCAAAACTAAGGCCCCTGGATTTTATCATTGATTTCAAACATATTGACCATTATTATATTAACCAATATCCATCCTCCTAAGTCCTAGCAATTCGTTTTGGCTATGCTTGATTTCATATATATGTTGCTTCTTCATTGACTACGACACCACTTTTGTCCAAATACCAGTTTTAAAGTTTCATTACAGTAAAAGACAGCTTGAGACACTCAATGCATCAAAATTTATTTGTTTAAATCTTAGTACTAATGCTCGGATACCTTGTCAAAATCTTTAACAACTTTAGCTTCTAATGAAGAACATTCTTCATATTCCAACCACAAATCCTTGATCTCCTTGGCTGCAATTGTCAACATCATATTATCAGCTGACAAACAAATTCATCTCTATTTTTCATGAGTAACTCCTCAATTAGCTTAAAACCCCAATATATGAAGGCAGTGAAAAGTGATACCCCGGGGGCCTCCACCTAGAAGTTTGCACATGTCCTCTATTGCTTCTCTCTCCCGACGACTCTTTTCAGCTTTTGAAATCCCATCAGAAGGAGTAATATCTCCAACAATTGCTGTTAAACATACATGTCTAATATTTGTGAGAAAGTAAAGTGAAACAAAGGGATAAGTAGAAGTAAAGCAATATCACATTATAAATAACATCAAACAATACCCAAACAGTGAAAAATCATAGCACTCTTATAAGTTATATCTAATCTTTGAAATTAGTTTTAGAAATGAATTCTTACACATTGCGTTTAGTAAATTTATAAAACTATTTTTTCTGATTGGTATTCATGGCAAATTTGGGGAGGTTTATGAGCGTTGATTGTTTCCTTCTACTTGACTACATGATAACATTTTATATGCAATCTTTGAAATTCAGTATGTTTTAGATAAGTACTCTGTAGTAAATAAAACAACAGTATCTTATTGCATTGCTAGGCTCTATTAAATAGCTGCACTGCTGTCTGCTGTGTGTAGCCATGACTCAATGATAGATAAGGAAAATTTCCTAAATGCATCGATTTACATACATCATTCTTAAAGTGTTGGTATAGTAAGATAGACAAAATGGCTCACAAGAAGCATTCTCACCTTCAGCAATATCATGCACTATTGCCATTTTTACACACCTGAATTTGAAGCTTACATTAAAATGGTCAATTTATAAAATATAGAGAGACTCAAAAGATCAAAAGAAATGATACACGGCTCACTTGTCACGATCCACACCAGGAAGATCAGCTGAAATAAGAGCCATCACTCCCATTCGGTACATGTGATCAGCTATCGATTCAGGACCCTGCACATCCCTAAGTACCCAACCAGCTCTCTTCGTGGTCTAGTAAGAACACCACATCAAAGTAACAATGTTCATAAACCAAGAACTTGATCACATTGATTCATTTCTAAAGCATACAACACAAACATATCTATCTACAGAGAGACTCTGAAAATTCAAAATTCAGCAAACAAAAACTCGAACACGATTCATTAAATTTATGAATAAAAGCAAACCACATAAAAACGCTATTCAGTTAGGTGAAGTGTAGATACAACGAAAATTCAGCAAAAAAAAAAGAAACCGATCATTGAACTTATGAATAAAAGTAAACCGCATAAAAACTGCGATTCACTATTCACTTCGGTGAGTGTAGATACAACGAAAATTCAAATTTCGGCAAGCAAAAGTTTAAAGGCGATCATTGAATTCACGAATAAAACGTAGACCACATAAAAACTGTTATTCAGTCTGCTCAAAAGCTCAAGTGTAGTGTTACTTCGGTGTATAGTGTGCAGCAACAGTTGTGCGTTGAAATCAGAATCATCCTCGAATATCCTATCTAAAATCCTACTGATGTCTATTAGTTCACCAAATGCACACAAATGCATCCATATCACATAACTTTTGTGTACGGTGTATACCTTGAGGCGGCGGCAAAGCGTGAGAAAATCGATGGCGGAGGAAGGAGAGGGAGAAGATGAGGAGGAGGCGGCAGCTTCTGTCGACATTCTGGGAGCTCTAGGCGGCGGCGGAGAAGAAGAAGGAGAGAGAGGTTTGAATCTGATGAGAGTAGAAGTAGCAGTGAGGGAGGAGGGTAGGAATCGAGCAGCTAAGGTTGATCTGCAGAGTAAATGGCTCATTTTTTTGGTGCTTGGGCTCGAGACTCGATAGTTAATTTTGGTCTAGACTTGGCGACTTGCATAACATGAGGAGCATTTGGTGTGGGAAAATGGTGGGCCAAAACGCTAGAAGGAGGGCTTGAACCTCCGACCTTGTGGTTAACAGCCACACGCTCTAACCAACTGAGCTATTCCAGCACTTAGCTATAGAAGGCAAGTTTTTATTTCATAACTCATTTGTTGACTATGTCATCGAGGATATAATTGGTATTTGACCTTCTCGAATATTGATAGGATATGGATTCGAGTGGTTTATAGTTAAGTTTATGAAATATTTAGATGTACACACACACGGATTGAATAATAATATCGGTAGCTAGTAAATAGTTAAATACCACATCTCAAATTTGATTTAAGTTAGCTATTTACTCAAAGTGGTATTGGCGTGTCTTTTGAACAAGTTATTCCCGATTTTCTTGTTGGTATTGGTTCGTAGCACTTTTATTGATGGCAAAGGTTAGCCCTCTTGGTAACATCCATGGTGTTTTTAGCGTAATTTCTGAATTGCTGAAATGTTTTGCACTTTTGCATATGCAATTGGTGGTCTTTCGCCTTGGGGGTTTGATCATGCGCCTCTCTCTCTCTTCTTGGTGCTTACATATTCAAGTTGTTCGATATTACTCGTGATGAGGTGTTGTTTTGTATTCCTATCATTTAGTATTGTTATTATTAATTCCTTTGTCGTTGGCTTTAGTTGACCTTTGTTTTTTGAGTTGGGGACTTGAGCTTTGTTGTCTTGTTTTCGGCTTAAAACGTTTTCTAATGTATGTTTCGTGTAGTTGTTATTGGGTAATTAATAATATTTTTACCTTTACCAAAATAATACTTATTGGGTTCAAGTAGCACATTATAAGAGGCCATTTGATAGTTAGGTGGCAATATAAAATGTGAACAAGTTATTATCATGTTTGGTTGAGTTTTTGACTTCAAAATTTTTGGGTCAATTAAAAACGTGTAAAAATTATTTCAAGCTAAGAGTGATCATTTTTTTCAAGTAATAGAGTAAAACGTATATAATTTTTGTTTGTCATTTATTTTACTTTAGGAAAAAGTGTCAAATAGGCCATTGAACTTTTACACTTTGTGTAATTAAATCATCAAACAACAAAAGTATGCAATTAAAATTTTAAACATACAAAAAAAAAGGGCAATTAGCATTTTCTACTTGTTCCTCAAAGTAAAATAAGTTAAGTTGATGACTTGACATTTAATATAATTAATTTAATATGTTAATGCTTATGTAGACATTTCTGTGGCAATGACATGTCAAGTTATATCTAAAAATTAAAAATAAATAAAAGTAAAAAAAAAAAAAAAGGAATACGACTTCGACAAAAGTAGAGATGATGATGGTTGCCCCCTCCTTTGTCCAACAAAGGGGGAGGCAACCATGACTGACCCACCTTCATCCTGGTCGAGGATGTAGGTTGCCTCCTCTTCCTTTGTCAGTTCGTCCACAACGGATGAAGGGGGAGGCGCCATGGATGCCCCCTCTTTCCTCCAACCTAGACGAAGGGGGGCAGTCTTTGTCTTGGACCCCATTTTTTCTTCAAATAGGGTTGTGCATAACCCAACAAACCTACCATGGATGCCCCCTCTTTCCTCCAACCTAGACGAAGGGTCTTCATGGATGCCCCCTCTTTCCTCCAACCTAGACGAAGGGTCTTGGACCATGCCCCCTCTTTCCTCCAACCTAGACGAAGGGTCTTGGACCCCATTTTTTCTTCAAATAGGGTTGTGCATAACCCAACAAACCTACCATGGATGCCCCCTCTTTCCTCCAACCTAGACGAAGGGTCTTCATGGATGCCCCCTCTTTCCTCCAACCTAGACGAAGGGTCTTGGACCATGCCCCCTCTTTCCTCCAACCTAGACGAAGGGTCTTGGACCTCATTTTTTCTTCAAATAGGGTTGTGCATAACCCAACAGACCAAATATCTAAAACAGCGGTATCCGACCAATATGAACTCATCCTCCCATATTCTATCTGCATGTTTAAACGGCGCCGGTTAATGTAGTTCAAGCGGGGTAAGATATCTTGATTCCGATCTGCTCGAATATCCGAACTTCATTAGGGATACGTTTTGGTGTAGAAAGTGTTGGCAAAACACGCTAGAAGGAGGCGGTTAATGTAGTTCAAGTGGGTTAGGATATCTTGATTCCGATCTGCCCGAATATCCGAACTTCATTAGGGATACGTTTTGGTGTAGAAAATGTTGGCAAAACACGCTAGAAGGAAGGCTTGAACCTCCGACCTTGTGGTTAACAGCCACACGCTCTAACCAACTGAGCTATTCTAGCATTTGATTACAAAAAAACAAGTTTTTACTTCATAACTCATTTGTTGATTATGTCAATGAATCAAGGATATAATTACTAATTAGTATCTGACACTCTTCATTCTTGATAGGATATGAGTTCGAGTGGTTAATAGTCAAGTTTATGAAATATTTGGATATACACACTAATTGAATAATAATATCGGTAGTTAGCAAAGATCACATCTCAAATCCGACTTAAGTTAGCTATTTACTCAAAGTGGCATTGCATGTCTTTTGGACAAATTCTTCCTTATTTTCTTGTTGGTATAATGGTATTGGTTCATAACACTTTTCTTGATGGCAAAGGTTAGCCCTATTGGTAACCTACAAATAATAATATCAATTCCACACATTTTTAACGTTAAATGTTTAAATTGCACACTTTTTGGTTCGATGATCTAGTTGCACAAACCATACAAGTTCGATGACCTATTTGATGTTTTTTCCTTTTACTTTATTGTTTGTGTATAGGAGATCTTAACAAAAAATATCTCATATAAACCAAATACTTGAAATGGATTTTCAAAAAATTCAATTGGTGAAAAAAACTAAACACACTCAAAAGGAAACAGGGTATATACAAGTAGAAATAAAAGCTTTAACAATATAAAATAAAATTAACAATGAAGTTATCAATTGTTATATAGGTAATGATGCTCATATCATCAACAAGAAAATTCGGTTCAAAAATCTTTACTTTATGGTGGTTTGATTCACGAAATGTGATATTACCTTAGGTAATAGAGTCTCGTACGTGGTGTATTTACATACATTTATCTTTGATCTATATGAAACTCTTGGGTAATAGACTACCTAAATGTATACTTTAAGTGAAACTCGTCTTATGATTCTAACTGATAAATGACCGCAATGAAGTAAACTAGCATAAGTTGCTCATAATTCACCGACTCAAACCTAAAAAGTCAATAAACAAGTATCACATAGAGTCAAACTTGAAATATTGTAATTACCAAGTCAAATGTCTATCTAACTTTTTAAAGCTAATAAGTAATAATGATATAAAAACTTAATTGGTTAGAACTTAGAAGAATAAGTAAACATGCAAAAGAGGCTTGTGGCTCTATCAACTTATTTAGTACTCGGAAAAATTATAATTTATACCCCTCCATACTTAGTACTCCGTATTAATTACTTGAACTATATATTTCGATAATTAATATACCAATTTAGTTAAATTAAACATTATTTTGTGAATGCACCATGGTTTTTCCTCTATGGTTTGGTCTGCATGATTTTCTAGGAGGATCCCTGCTAAATGTGATTGAGAGGTTCATACAAAATGTAGACACATTCAAAGCTGTGGAAATGGCTGCTCGATTGTGGGTTATCTGGTCTGCTCGAAATGATAGGCTTTGGAATGATAAAGTGTGGAGTTTGGAGGACCTCAGAAGAGCTGTTGAAAGTTTTCTCCATGACTGGAAACTTGCTTATTCCCCTTCTGAAAATATTTCTCAGGTTCATTCGGTTGCTTCACATGCAGTTTGGCATCCACCTCCGGAGGGCTGGGTTAAGTGCAATGTAGATGTGTCATTGCGTGAGTCTTCGATGGGTTATGGTGCCGTTCTTCGAAATCATCAAGGACAGTTTGTGGCAGCGTTAAGTGGGCGATTGTTTTGTGATAGAGATCCCTATCTAGCTGAATCCATTGCTGTTAAGGAAGCATTAACGTGGCTCAAGGATCGTGGTACAGAGAACGTCATTCTGGAAACTGATTGTTTGAATTTCTGTAATAATTTTAATTCTGCTAGACGTGATTTTTCTTATGTTGGCCTCATTATTAAGCAATGTCGTGTCATTGCTAGGGACATTGGCATCACTTTGGTTCGCCATGTCAATAGATCAGCGAATCAGGTAGCTCATGAATTGGCACGGGCGACCGGTTCTTTTTCTGTTCTCGGGGTTTGGGATTCCACCCCACCTACTTGTATTTCGGTTTTCTTCGATAATTAATCTGAGTTTTTGCTTTGGTTTTCAAAAAAAAAAACATTATTTTTGTTCTTTAATTTAATTGGTCATTACAATCATCTATATATATATAATGATTAATTGGCCTTTTAGTTCATGCAGTGAAGAAAGATACAACGATATATGGATAGATGATATTGAAACATAACTTTTCAATATACATATATTTATGAACAAAGAGAAGAAACCAGACATGAGACAACATTACAACACCACTACAGACCCGACCACAGACTCGACAATAATAAGATAATTCAAACTATATATAAACATATATATATATATATATAGGACATCATATGATAATATTAATACAACTATTTTATTTCTTTATTTCTTATTTATTTATTTTATTCCAATCTAGTAGTGTGTTAACGTGACATGAAATGGCATGCCCAAGCTTTTTAGTGCCTGCCGCCACCTCCACCGTAGCCACTTCCCTGGCCACCACCGTAGCCGCTGCCACCGCCTCCGTTGCCACCCGATCCGGATCTGGATCCAGCATACGACCCGGCAGAGGATCCGGCTTCGGATCCCGCCCCACCACCACCACCACCAGAGCTAGAACTCGAACTTGAACTCGAGCTCGAGCTTGAACTACTGGAGCCTCCCGAGCCCGAACCCGCTCCTGCCCCTGATCCACTACCGCTACCACCTAACCCGATACCAATGCCAGCACCAATCCCGATGCCAATACCACCCAAGTCCAACCCCAACCCCTCGGTCCTTACTTGGGCCGCCTTTTCGGCCTTGATGTCTCGACTCTGGGACACCACAAACACACTAGAAAGCACAAGCAACGCGACGAGAGCTAATGCCTTGAATTTAGCCATACTAGGAATTGAAGCTATATATCCAAGAGTGGCAAATCCTATGTTGTGTGACAAGGTTTATTGTTTAGCTTCTATGGTGAAAGTTTAGGGTTTTTGAGTATGGGTGGTGACAATATATGGGAAATTCTAGTGGTATTTATAGGTGAGAAATCATAGGCTTTGGGCATGTAAAAGCTTTGCCCAAAGTAGAGAAGGTGGTGTTGGACGGCTGCTTTAATTAATATGGACATTAAACTAATAGTATGGTTTTGGGAAATTTATATTTTAAATAACTCTACAATATCTTTTCTTTCTAAAAACAACAAAAAATGTAATAATCTGGTTGGTTCGCAAGAAATGTTACAAAATCTTTTCTTCAATAATTTGTTAAAAATGTGAATTCTTATGTTTGGTCGGTACCAAGTTTTTTCATTCAAGTTTGAATATCATAGAATACAAGGAAAAATTGAATAAATTATGAATTAAACAAACAAACATTAAGTTACTATCACGTAAAAGATGTAACAACGGGTTCGATTGATAAAATGTTAACAAAAATTGATTATACTCAATCAACCATTTCGGGACAATTACTATAACCTATTGATGATTTTTATTGGAGTTGTCTATGAGAAATTAGAGCTGCACAATGTAACATGCATATTCATAGGAAAGCAAAATTCTTTGCTGTCATATAGATGAAATTAGAGCGACTATATATTTGATGGTGTATCCTACATTATATAAGGATAAGCATTGCTTTTATGTAATAACACGCAAATTACAAAAAAGGTAGATCGCACTAAAAAGACCTTATGTGACGAACTCGATAAAAAATATATTAACAATAATTTGAACGGTGACAGTACGATTAAACAAATTTTTTTATCAGTCACTTGGCTGAAGCTATGGCAGTTAGAGAGGCGCTTTGGCGTCGAGTCTTAATCGAATAAGATTGTCTCAACGTGTGGCACCAACTCAATTCACCCTCGACCGACTTCTCATACACCAAATGTGTCATCAATAGCTGCCTTAGATTGGCTAAGCACTTCGAATCATCGTCCTACCTACCGTTTTTCTCAAAGATTAGTTAATATACTGGCCCACACTCTACTTAGTTCGATAGATTCCCAATCTTTTCATCACATTTCTTTCACTTCCATCCCCCCATGTATCAAACATTTGTTTCCATGCCAGTTTAGTTGAATCTAGTGCCTATTTTAATTTTTATTTAAAAAAAAATTATGAGTCAAAATAAACGTGGTTGGTATTATATATGTTTGGTGAGAAGAAGGTTGGGACAAAGTTTGTGGTCGAGAAAGATAAGGGCCGCATGCAGTGGGAAAAGGCTGTTGGAGTATCGGTCATGTGGAAGCCAAATGCTATGATGAGATCGAATAGTGTGTCCACCCATCATTCCACTAACAAAGTGGCCTACTTTCGTGCATTCACATATACATCCAACCTAAACATACCTTAAAATTTTTAATCATTTTTTAATAACTCAAGTCACGGAATTATATTCTGGACTTCATGAACTTGCTAGTCTACAAGCTCATGAGAAAGTAAATCGAGTCAATGTAACTTCAAGATTCAACTTTAAACGATACACTTATGCACGCAAGAAGGATAACCCTAACCCCAATCCAAATTAAACTCACTACTCCCCGTGCTCGTGGCATGAATCGAACCCCCACTAGCTGATAACAAGTCTTAAGTGAGACTTCTCATTAGCCCCCGATTCACATTTTGTTATGACACAATAAATAATTAACCTAAGTTTGAAATGTTCATACAATATGATGCATTAGTGCATGATCACAAAGTATGATAGGTATGAGTTGAAACGAATTGAACTTGGATAATTAGAGTTAATTAAGTATGAACAGATATGCATTGTAATAGAGTCAGTAGTATTAAAAAAAAATATGTATAAAGGGAGCTGATCGAATAGAGTTGTAGATAGTTTGACCTTTTTTTAAAATTTTTTTTTTTTTTAATGTTTGGAAGCCCAAGTGATTCATGTTCTCTGTATTTCTCAATACCGAATGAACTATTAACATGAAGCTTAACAAATACTCCGTAACTAATTTGGTAACAATGTGAAATAATTAAGGCTTTAAGGGTGCTATATTTGTCTTCATGCTACAATAGTGAATTGAACCAAATCAACTAATGACTAATGTTTGAAGCTAAGATGGGAATAAGCAATGTTTTCCCCATAATAAAATAATAGAAAATTCTACGGTATACAATACAAATAGAAATGAACAATATAATATCATTTTTGTAAATAATATGATCGTTATTTAAAAAAGATCAATGCCCCTTTCTATTTATAATAATAGGCATGATTCATTTATATATATATTATACAATTTATTTATCGATTATAATTTACTATATATCTAATAAGAGACTATTAAATCCATGATACGGTACTCAAGCCAAGACCCTAACTCCACCACAAAAGCTAGCTTATGAGTGGAGGTTTGGCCCCAACTTAAATACCACTCCACAATCTCTTGTTGAGCCGATGTGGGATCGTATCATTGCCCACCCCTTGAGAAGCCGACGTCCGCGGCGGCTTACTCTAGACGGCTCACACTCCGGACCTTATCAAGCACCAGGTAGCCCTTTTCTAGGTCGCCCCCTCCGCTAGGCCGGCACCGGAAGAGTGGATATCTTCACTCTGGATAGCTTTCACTCCGGACTCTTCTCGGTTCCCTTTGAACCTTATCAAGCACCGGGTAGCCCTATTCCAGGTAGCCCTTTCCCACCACACTCCGGCCTCTCAATGAAAGCACCAATGATACGGTACTCAAGTCAAGACCCTAACTCCACCACAAAAGCTAGCTCATGAGTGGAGGTTTGGCCCCAACTTAAGTACCACTCCACAATCTCTTGTGGAGCCGACGTGGGATCGTATCAATCCACTGCAAAGTTTTTTATAATACAATATAAACATGGCCAAACAATTTAACTATGCATACATAGCGGGAAGTGTGAACATCTTAATTAGTTGGACATTAGTAATTGATTGTTAATCTTATTATTATATACATACATGTATTGGGTTGAATGAGATAAATGTGGAAGAGGCACATCATGTTTATATATATATTTTGTCAAAATAATATGGAATGATGATTAAGAAGACACAAATGAAGGTGGATAAACTGTTGAAATACAATAATTAAGAATTTAGAAATGTGAATTCAATTAAATATGTTGTTGGTATGTGCATAATAATGTATAAGTTGTAGTGCTCTAGGTATTATAGTCACATAATGCATAAAGTCAAAAAGTATTGTTTGATCATTGTCTTGTTGCATGAAATTCAAGATAAAGATGAATTGAAGATTGGTAAAATAATAATAATAAAAAATTGGCATTATATTGACATGCTACTCATCATGTAATGTGTTGTTGATTTTGCTCCACTTTCTTGGACCCAAACGAATGATGATAACCAATGGAATGTAAACGTGTAGTTTATAAGAGTTTGTTTCACTTCTTATCTCTTTATTATAATACTTCTTTCATTTTAGGCTCAAGTGCCATTCCGCACCATGAACCAATCGCGATTCTTCATGCCGCACCCTCACCTTGAATAAGTGCTGATTCGATGCATTAACCGCAAAATTTTTGTCGCCTAGCCTATTTTGCAGGTTACCTTTAAGTTAAAGGTAATTAGTTGGTGAGGTGGTTTTGAATTACTAATGACGTGTAGTGTTATGTACAGTTAGCTGCCATCTCAGCCTGCCATCTCACCCATTTCATCAGTTCAATTTAATAAAACATACCCAAATCCCTTTTTCCCCTCACTTCGACGAACCCTAATCCAAAATTGCGCAAGTTGGGACGACATCCTTCGACGAATCCTAATCAAAATCGGTGAAATCCTAATCCCAAACCCAATCCCTGAAACCCAATCGCTTAAATCCTAATCCCAAACCCAATCCCTGAAACCCCATCCGTGAAAGCAATCCCTAATCTGAAAAGCGAAAAGCGGCTGGAATCAGCGAGTGGAAAAGCGAAAAGCGACTTGGAAAGGCAAACGATTTTGGGTGGACCTGCTGTAAGGTATGTGTAACACTACTTGTTTTCATTTTTTTCGAATGTGAAGTCAATATATGCTGTGAAAACGATTTTGGGTGAACCTGCTGGTGCTTTTCATTTTCGTATTGATTGTGATGTAGTGGGGTACTGCTATTATTGCTTTAGGGTATATGTTGAATTGCTTTTGATGAACTGGGTCCTACTATACTAAATTGTTATTTGAATATAATGTGGTCCTGCTCCAGTTTGTATGGTTTTGTGGTCCTGGTGAATATTTAATTTGAATATGTGTCTATAAAGTGTTAAAGTGTGCTGCTGCTTTTTTGTTTAAATGAGCCTTCAATTACTTTTGTCAGGAATGGATGACAGTGTGGAATTATTAATTCATCATGGTGGTAACTTTGTGAAAAACCCTAGTTTTAACTATGTGAATGGTGAGACAGAGGTTGTGGTATTGGACCCTGATTTCATATGTTATCCTCACTTAATGAAGTTTATAGGTGACCAAAGATATGGCAAAATAGTGTCACTTACTTATAAGTTGACATCTGAACCTTTTACTGCTTTAAAACTGCTAAATAATGATGCCAGTAGTTTACACTTAGCTAAGATTGCTCGGGAAAATAAAAGGTGTGAGATATATGTTGAACATGGGGTAGATGAGCCTAATGTAGTTGGATTATGTTTACCTGGGTTGAGTTTGAGGGGAATGTAGATGCGGCTGGAATAGTGAGTGAGGAAGGGGGGTCTGACCATAACATAGGGGGTGAGCAAGATACTGAAGATGGGATTGAAGTTGAGGCAGATTCAGGATTTGAGAGTGATTATTACAGTGAGAATGAGACAGATATTAGCATTGGGAGTGAACATATAACTAGTGGCAGTGAACATTTAAGTAGTGACAGTGAGCAGAGAACAGTTTGTGGCAGTAAGGACAAGAGCAAAAGGAAAGTAAGGGTAGATGAGGAACCTATTCCACAGTCTGTGCCAGTAGGTGAAAATCCTTTAGAAGATGATGCAGATTCTCAATATTATGATTCACAAGATCCACCAACAGCTGAAGAGGCTTTGGAGAATGAAGAAGGGGATGAGGTGCAATCAAAATACAATTCTAAGTACCCAAGGTATAACCCTAAAGCTGATCCACCAATTCTTGAACTTGGTATGTATTTTGATGATAATGTAAATTTCAAACTTGCTATGATAAGTTATGTTGTACACACAAAGAGAGATTTGTTTTGGAAAAAAAAAATGGATTAAAATATGTTAGGGTGGAATGCCTTGGAAAGGGATGTGAATTTCATGTTAGTGCAGGGTGGGAAGAGAGAACTAAGTGTTTTCAAGTTAAAGCAATTATGTTAGACCATAAATGTAACACCCAATTCACCTTAGGGATAGTTAGTCAAAAGTGGTTGGAATGGAAATTTGAAGAAAAGGTGAGGCAAAATCCAACCATTGGATATTCTGAGTTGAGCAGAGACATAAAATCTGAGTTTAATATCAATGTGACTGTTAGCATGTGTAGAAGGGCAATTACTGGGATTCTAAAAAAGCTAGATATTGGTTATGAGAGTCAGTTCAAGAGGCTAAGGGATTATGCTCAGGAGTGCTTGAATTCAAATCCAGGATCTACTGTTAAGATTAAAACCAATAGAACTGTGGAAAATTGTCCAATAGTGTTTGAGAGGATTTATGTTTGTTTTTCTGCAATGAAGAAGGGTTTCTTAGGGGGTTGTAGGAGGTTTATTGGATTAGATGGCTGCTTTTTGAAAGGGAAATTGAAGGGTGAAATTCTAAGTGCTGTGGGTAGAGATGTCAATAATCAGATGTACCCAATAGCATGGGCTGTAGTGGAGATTGAAAACAGCTCTTCATGGAGGTGGTTTCTTGAATTTCTGAAGTCAGACTTAGAGATTGTGGATGCTAGTCAATGGACTGTAATGAGTGATCAGCAAAAGGTAAATCACTATTCAATTGATTCTTTAAATCTGTTACTACACATTTATGTTGTTATGATTAACTTCCATTTGAATTTGCAGGGGTTATCAAGCATCATACAAGAGGTATTCCCTGGTGTGGAGCATAGAAACTGTGCAAGACATGTGCATGCCAACTGGAGTAAGAGTCACAGGGGTAAGGTTCTCAAGGGTCTTTTCTGGCAGATTGCAAAGACTCCCAATCAAGCATTGCTTGCAGATAGGCTGAAAGGTTTAGAGAAGGTGGATGCTGCAGCACTACAAGATTTGAACAAGTATCCAATGCAATTCTGGTGCAAAACATTTTTCAAGGAAGAAATTAAATGTGATTTGGTTGACAACAATTTGAATGAGGCATTCAACAAGACCTTGTTGAATGCAAGGAGTAAGAATATTATTCCAATGCTAGAAGACATAAGAGTTGCAGTCATGAAGAGGATTGCCAAGAAGAGATCACTTGCTGAAAGGTGGACTGGGAATAATTGTCCAAATGTGATTAAGAAGTTGAATGAAAACATCATTGGAAGTGCAGATTGGGAAGTTGTGTTCAATGGAGCTGATGGATATGAGGTGAAAAAGGGCAGATTTCAGTTCAAGATAAATTTGGAGTTGCAATCATGTTCTTGTAGACAGTGGCAGTTGACTGGTTTGCCATGTCCTCATTCAATTTGTGCCATATTTCACAAGGGGCACCAGCTTGATCAGTATATCCATGAGTGGTATAGCAAGGAGATGTATATGAAAACCTATGACCATGTAATACAACCAATGAATGGAGAACAATTTTGGCCCAGAACTTCAGGAGATGAGATACATGCTCCAATTCCAAGGAAGATGACTAGCAGGCCCAAGAAAAAGAGAAAGTTGGAAGATGATGAAAAGAATAAGGACAAAAACAAATTAAGTGTAGAGGTTCGTAAGCTGTCAAGGAAATGAAGAATAATGACATGTAAACAATGCAAAGGAAAGGGGCACAACAAAAGGTTTTGTCCTACCCTATCAATTGAACAAGGACAACAAGTTGGTACTTCTACTGTTGTTAGAGGAAGAGGAGGCACTACTGTTAGAGGAAGAGGAGGCAGTGCTGTTATAGGAAGAGGAGACAGTGCTGTTAAAGGAAGAGGAGACAGTGCTGTTAGAGGAAGAGGAGACAGTGCTGTTAGGGGAAGAGGATCAGAGCCAATATCATCTCAAGGAAGCACAATTGGACTGTCAGGTAATTAAATTACACTAACAGTTTAATTAAATGGTTGTTTTAACACTGTTGGATTATGATAGTAATGGTTGGTGATAGTAATGGTTGTTTTCTGTTTGTAGATTGCACACAACAATGAAGAGTTTGAAGCTTCATGGAGTTTAGTTTGAAGACAGTGTTGGATTTTGAATGTAAAGGGGCTATTGTAGTCATTTAGGTCATTTTGTGAATGTGCATCAGTATATGTATGGTTACTGACTGTAGCTAGCTTGTGAATGTCAATGGCTAGACTAGTATTTTGATTGTATGGTTCATGGAGTTTAGTTCAAGTCAATGTATTTTGAATGATTAATGCTTGAAACTGCTAAGGTTGAATGTGAATGATTTTTGGCTACTTTGAACCTTTGTGAATGATTAAGGGTTTGTGAATGATGAAAACTATTCACAGCAATGCTATATGTTCAATATGTTCACACTATTGATAGGAAAATGTAAACTGCCAATATGCAAACTGCCAAACAATCAAAGACACTACCAATATGCAAACTGCCAAACAATCAAACACACTGTTGATAGGAAAATGTAAACTTGCAAACAATCAAACACACTGCCAAAATGTAAACTGCCAAATTGCATTTTCATTACACTGCCAAATAGCATTTACATACAAATTTTAGTTACAAGTACCACAATTACAATCAAGAGAACAACACACTTTAGCCTCAACACTTCGTTTTCTTTTTTCATACCACTATAGTCATTTACAATTAGTTCCCTCACGCCTTTTATTTCACACTTCAAAGACATCACGAGCTTCTTTAGGTCTTCATTCTCACCTTCACCACTCCTTGCACTGTGATCCTTCCAAAAGAAGAAGCCACAACCATTTCCATCCTAAAAACAACAACTACAAAAGTCAAACCCTAAGCCCCAAATGCCAACACAAACCCTAAATCTTGTAATTTTAAACAATTGAAAAATCATAAATCATTCGAAAATTCAATAAATCCCTACCTTCCATCTTTGACACCCGAAGAATTGCTTTCCCGAGTCTCTACTTGTGCAAATAGGAGCTTTCAACCCACAATTACAATAAACACTAAGCTCGTAATCCATGTTTACTCTCACTCGGGATGAATTCGATGATGATGACATCTTGCACGCTTACTAATTCCTCGGATATCAGTGCGTATTTGCGTCGATGAGGATGCCGTCGTTGACCCTGTCGGAGTGCGTATCCGTCGGCTGCTACGGCGAACAGTGGTTCAGCTTCAATCTTTGTATTTTGCGAAAGGGAGACAGCTATGCACTATTAATACTTCACTTTCGGAGGCAAAAAATATAAATAAAGCTCCACATCAGATTGTGACCGGCTCCATGTCATCAAGGCATAAGGGTAACCTGCAAAATAGGCTAGGCGACAAAAATTTTGCGGTTAATGCATCGAATCAGCACTTATTCAAGGTGAGGGTGCGGCATGAAGAATCGCGATTGGTTCATGGTGCGGAATGGCACTTGAGCCTTCATTTTATTTTGTGTATTGGCGATTAAATGTTTATCACGAAGTCAAAAATTATAATTAATAGTGAATATGTAATTTTATTTTCTTATATGTAGGCATCCTCAATAGTGAGGATTTTTAGATAAGTTTTTGAGGTGCCAACTAGGAAAGAGGAGAAGAAATTAAAAAAGAGAAAGAAAAAAATTTGACATTTATTATAATCTATTTAAAAAAAAAAAAGGTGAAAACGCACCAGCAGGTACATGTAGTGGGCGTTAACTGTGCACGAAACGAGCACAACCTTACACTTTCTCAGACTTTTCTCTCTCATAATGGGGCGCACAAAAAACTCCAATTTGCATGAGCACCTTGGATCTTTTCTCTCATCCCTCTCTCTCCTCCATATAGGCAATTATTTCCTCAAAAGCTATGAAAGATTTACTAATGTGCATAGCCTTACGTACCAATCAGCGTGACTTTTCAATTATATGATATTCAACTCAACCCTTCAAACCTTTAATTATTTGTCTGGTGTGTGTGTGTGTGCGCGGCTGCGCGCGCGCGCTCGTGTGTGCATGGGATGGTTCAAGTGCGAAGCTTCTCCCATGTGAAAAATGGGGTGAGAATGTGAGATCTTAGTCATTGATCTAATTTAGATCAATGGTTCAAACTAAATGGATTTTTTTTAAAAAGATGGATACAAATGATTAAGTGTCTCGAACTAACGCACCTTAAGCTTTAAACATACGCGCCTTACGAGTTAAAGTGATGCATTTTAAACTAAATGGTGTTAGAAACTTATTCACTTTAAGCTATAAATTTACGCACCTTAAGGTGTGACCTTATGCAAAATGACCATAATGCCACCGTTTTTTTAATTATATATTTATATGAATTATACACTTCTCCCAACATCACAAAGATTTAGATCAAACCTGTGACCTCTTACTTGGGAGAGGCACAACTATGCCGCTTGACCACAAGGTCTTTGGCTAAATCACTCTACTATGCTCAAGCTTTTAGAAAATAGGGCAAACTTTAATCTGTAATTGTCTATGTAACTCTCTCCCATGATACTCCACAAGATTAAGAAAGGGACACTGACCAAACCATTACTGGTTAAACAACTTACTCTTTTTAGAGTTTGTTTTAATCATAATGTATTCATAACATTTAGCATATGCAATGCGAAAAAACCATGCATGATCTTCAAACCTCTCAAGAACTTCAAACACCCTCACAAACTCTGAATTTACAAGAGAAATCCCTGCACCAATTTTAGAAGAAGAAACATGTATAAAAATGAAAACTTTTTTTTTTTTTGAGTTTATATAAGACCTCAAGGGTGAGTTTGTAATTTCATCACCATTCTCTATTCTACTCGCCCAACACTAATATGACCCCATAATAATAACTGACAAAAAATAACAGAAACATCCAATAGCATCAAAACCTGTTCATGCAACATAAACGTTATTACAAGGTG
The DNA here is from genome assembly GCF_003576645.1 of Ipomoea triloba. Taxonomy (NCBI): domain Eukaryota; kingdom Viridiplantae; phylum Streptophyta; class Magnoliopsida; order Solanales; family Convolvulaceae; genus Ipomoea; species Ipomoea triloba. The sequence continues at coordinate 28,131,899 of NC_044922.1, read as the reverse complement.
ATCGATCATTCTACTATGCTATTTGAAAAAAAAATGACAAACTTAAACCTCTCATCGTCTTTGTAACATTCTCCCGCAATACACTGCAAGATTAAGCAGGAGCATTTACTCCGTGTCCTCAGTTAAACACCTTACTGTGTTTTGAACGCTTTTCTTAATCGTAGTATATTTACAACCTTTAATACATACAACACAAAAATGTCATGCATGATCCTCAATCCTCGACTTCTAGCACCTCACAAACTCTTAAATTGCAAGAGAAATTCCCAAGCCAAATTTTGGAAAAAAGAAATGTGTCGGAAACATGAAAACTTAATTTGTTTTTGAGTTTGTATGCAAAACCTCGAGGGCGAGTTTGCAATTTCATCCACATTTATATCCAAAGGGGAAAAAGACATACGGGGAGTCGGGGAGAGAGAAGAGAAAGACAAGCATTCCTACTTCCTTGTACATAGTACTCTAATTCTCTCTCTCGCTCCTCGTATCAAACTCTCAGAACAAAGTTACAGTCTCCAAAGCGGCCTGGCTACTTGTTTGAAGTTGTTTCCTAGAGAGAAAGCTCTGCGGTGTCTCTATATGAAGGTATGATCTACCGTTTCTTATACCCACGCATGATATACATGATTTTTTTTTCTTGAATGAAATATGATGTTTGTATCGAGCAATTGAACAAGCAAGAACATCCTGTGGATTTTGAGTGTTATCGTATCGCAAATGTTTCAACATTGTTAGAGCCTTTGTTGAGGTTTGGAGATAATTGTGCCCTGCATTCGAAACCCTAGCTCCTGAACGCACGTTAATTGCACTTTTTTTTTTTTTCTGGAAAGTGCAATCCATTATTAGAGATAAAAACACATTCTTTATCACTCTTGATAGAACTTATGGTAGATTTCAGAACTGTTTCTGGATTTCTATTGCAGTGTATATGATTGAATTCAGAGTTCTTTTTTCACTCTTTTGTCAGTTCCTTAGAGCTCTTTGATTCCTTTTTCCTAATGTTTACACATTGTAGTTGTTATGTGCACTAATTGGGAGATGAATTGTGATGCCACTGGTGCCATTTGTGTGGCAAATGTTGCGAAAGTAGAATGCTTTTGAGTATGATGTATGAGGATTTAGAAAAAGGAATGTTGAAGCTGCCAGAAAGAGGAGAAAACTGAAAAGTTTTCATTTTTGTCACATTGAAAGAGAAAGTTTTTAGCTTTATGGTGAAAATGTTAGGAAAGAAGTTGTATTGGGACTCGACATTCTAAATTGATGAATGATTCTGTATAAAATATGTGGTTCAAAAGAAGGTAGATAGATATAACGGGTAATAGCTGTTTGTCATTATAATGGAGACGAAAGATTGCTTTTGATTCTTTTCCCTGAATTGTATTGACTATTGAGTGCAGGTGAAAGTTGTTTTGGAAGTTGAAAGCAGTTTGGGGGTGGGGGTGGGGGTGGGGGGTGACGATAACTACCAAACAGCTGCATTTTTCATGTTGATAGAAAAGCATGTTTTTTTCTAGTGCTAATTCTTTGATAAAATTGTAGGTGGTTTCATCTCAGCATCCGAAGACCAAGTAATCGTTTGCCCTTTTAAGATAGTGACATTTTGTATATATGGCGAACGGAAGGCATATTCCACCAGTGTACGAGGGACATTCGACTCCTGGTGCCGGAATGACATCTTATGGTTTGTTGCCTGCTGCACATCACTCCGTTGATCCACTTCCTCGTGAAATTTTGGAGGGCAAAATAGTCTCTCAGGTGGCAGAAATAGAGCAGCTTGTTACCGACAATCATACATTAGCATCTACTCACGTGACCTTGAAGCAGGATATTTCTGCAGTTCATGAGGAAATAGAGAAACTCCAAGATCATGTTAGAAGCATTCGAACTGAAAGTGATATCCAGATTCGGGTCATATTGGACAATATGGCAAAAAAGGAAGGTGACGCTCAAGCTCCTGATAGTATCAAGAACGATCTACAACAATCCATTAACGAGGCACAAAATTTAGTTACCATTACTCAAGAGTTGAATGCTAAATTAAAGCCCGCTACTGAAGAATTAGAGAAAGCTCGTTTAGAAGTCAAGAAATTACCAGAAGTGCGGGCTGAACTTGAAAATTTGCAGCAAGAACACCAACAGTTACGGTAAGCAAAGCTTTTAGTATTGCTCTTTTTTTTTTTTTTTTGCTTATATTATTTTCTCATTTGGAGGAGTGGGGTGTAGAGGGAGTGTGGCAAAGGTAAGAGTCGTATGTTTGGACTAACCACGTGTTGAATTCTTGAATGTGCATAAGCATTATCAAATTTCTTATGCTTTTCCTTGGAGTTAATACCCAATTTAGTAATCGATTATAGTGGTTTTTCTTGATTTAGTCCAAAGTCTTTTTGTGCTTAGTTAGGTCCTGAACTTCGATGGTTTTACCTAATCGAGTAATCTATTAGGATAACTTAGTAATTTCTCCTCTATTAATACCCAATATAGTCCTTTTGCCCAATTAGTCCTCGAGTAAACTATTAATGGTTTTTCTTGATTTAGTCCTTGATTCTAACAGCCGATGACTCAATTAAGTAAAACAATCGAAATCCAGGACCCAATTAAGCATTAAAAGACTTTTAGTACTAAATCGAGAAAAACCACTATAGTCGTAGACTAAATTGGGTGTTAACTCCTTTTCCTTGTGTTCTATGTAGTGTTTTTTCACCTTTACAAAAATGTTAACACTACCAAATGCTATTTCATTCTGCTTAGTATTGGTTTGGGATTCACATCGATAAGTATGTTTTTAGGTGTTTTAGCTTTGAGGATGCTTTCAACTATTGAATTTTTATGTGTCAATGCAGGCTTTTCTGTGGTTCTTTCTTGTGTTTTCTGACGTTTAATGGATTGTAGCACTTCCACTCGAGTTAGTGCAAAGGGCTCAAAATGTGAAAAATGTAGCTGATGTGGTTTAGGCATGTTTTTGAAATATTATAATGAGATAGCGGCATTTGTGTGTTTTTTTTACTGAACTGATCTTTATTTTTCGTGGCAAAAGCGAGACATTTGAGTTTGAGAAAGGTAAAAACGTAGCGAAAGTTGAACAAATGAAACTTCTGGAGACCAACGTGGTTGCCAAGGCTACTGAAGTGGAAAGATTGCGGACCGAGTTGCTAAATTCTGAGAGGAAAGTGAAAGGTATAAAATTCGTGCTAGTATTTAATCCTATTTTCCCACTTTATACCCACACGCGTTGCTATCCATGCAGCAATCTACTCGTATGGTCAGGCTTACGTGTACCCAAACCCTCCAATGCACGCTAGCATGCCTTATATGGATGGCTACGGAAGACCTCCCCCCGCACAAATTACAGGAGAAGGGGCGTTTCCTTATGGCACTGGCGGAACTGCTCCTGGAGTTGGAGGTGTGGCCGCCCCTCCAAATCCCGGGGCCTGGGGACGAGGACCTTATTAAGCTTCGCGGGCTAGTTGCCTTCAGCTGTAGATTATATGTGAATCCCCTGACTATTGATTGTGTAAATTTTATTCAAATTCTTTATCATTTGGCTATAAGCCTATAACCATATCTGAGTTATGTATGAGCATAATGACTAATTGACTAGAATGGTATATATGCAAGTTTTAATGATTAAAATTGTAGTTTCAGCATTTTGGTTGATGTTGTTTCTTTTCTCCACCCACCTTCCCCCTCCCCCCTTTGTTTCTTGGCATACTGCACTAGTATATGTATTTAACGCATGAAATTATGAAACTAATCTAGTCAAGTTTTAGTCAAAGACTGCTTTACTTTTATCTGGCTAAGACAATACAAATAAAGCACTCTAGACTTCCAACAAGGGAACCTAGATAGTGCATGTGCATTACAAATTATTGGCTTTTATTCATGTCTCTGATATGATAAGTTACGCTTAATTAAAATATACTACATTTGAAATTTATTGGTATAAAAAAAGGTGTCAATATATTTTATAGGTGCATACAAAATGTATTAAACAAGTTCAAGGAACTCGTAGCCAGCCACTATATGAGGGGTTGAGAGTTGAACAAAGAAAATGCAAGCACATATGGGAACTTTAATAAATAGATTCATAAGCACTTAAAAGAGGTAGGCGAGTAGATGAAGAATGATTTTTGTATATAAAGATTAAAGTCTTTCTTAAGCAATATCATGTGTGATGGTTTGTGAGTTATTAGACTAGATCGGTTAATCCAATTGCGAGTTATTACACAAGACTGATAAGAGCGAATTAATCCAATGCACATTATTATACCATAGACCAGAGTTTATCTTACATTGATCCAAAAATAACTTTCAGATTTTGTATATGCACTTGACACATTCTGTACATGCAGTTGACCGTTTATGTATATGTAACTATCATATTATATGTCATCAATTATCAAGTTAATTATTTATATTTACAGAAACTATTAACTATTATACAAAATGTATTAAGGTACAAAATTATACATAGTATAACAATTGGAAGAAAATAGATCCATAAATATGTGCATGAAATTCTCCCTTATTTTTGAACCCGGCCCGCAATATAGCGCCATGGGATCTCGTCAACGACGCTGCATTTTTGTACCGGCTACGCACACAGGAAGGGAAATTGTGTTCGCTGCTCATCATCAATGGCCGAGGTGAAACAATCTCGGAATCATTCCCTTTTCGATTTTCGTTTCCATATGTGTCGCGAAATGACTGTTTTTTTTTTTTCTTCTATAGCTGTGTTGTTTTGATGATCTGGAAATTTTGGAACTGATCTGAATTCAGTATGATTTGGATGCGTATGTTTTGTCCATTTTAGAATCGATTTGTGGGATTTTGAGGTTTTCGTTGAGCTGAATACTGATATGGCAATGATTTCATATGGCAATCTGTCAATTTGTATAATAGAATCTAATTAGAATTTTTTTCTTTTTGGTGGGAATATATAAGTTCTTAACCTAATCATAACTGACATTGCTTGATCTGTAATAATTATTGTGATCACAGGCTTTGAGAGTTTATTGTGTTTTTATTTTGCTGCTAATTCTGAGTCTCTGACATGATGGCATACGGGTAGGGTTCTTCTATCAATTGGTGTTTCATGAAGTGAATTATATGCCAATCTTGCTAATATGGCGTATTGAATTTGATGTTTTCCTTTTCAAAAATTAAAAGAGGAGCTATTTGTGGCCAGTTAGTATGCACATGCAATGAGAATGAGACTTTAGACAGTGCTGGGGCATCAGACTTGTTCTAAAATTTAAGACACCAAGTTAGAGGGGGGTTCTTGCTATTAGCTGCAGCTAGCTAATCGTTTACTCTCAGACCATAAAATAGGGGGAGATGGTAGATTATCCTGAAACTAAATGGAGAATAGATAAGTATAGAAGTGCTGAAAGAACATGGCTTTCTTCCTAGTCATAATTTCTCTATAGAGAAAAAACAATTGTCCAGGCGGCAATTTGAAATCACAAGCACATATTGTCCATGCAACCATTTTTTTTTTTTTTATAAATATTTTTCATCTTTAAATTTACTTTCAATGTTATATGTGTGGGGCTGTGGGCAATAATGAAAAGAGGAAATAAGCTAAAAAAGAGCTTCTCAAAAGCCATAAACTATTTTTCTGGCAATAAAATTAGCATAATTGCTTATAGTAGCAGTAGATAAGCTAAAGCTAAACATAAGTTTATCCAAACTGGGTAAAAACTTTTAACATGGCATTTCATTTATTCCAGTTAGTTATGAATTTGTGCCTTAGGAAAAAAGAAGCTGCTCCAAAATCTCTTAATATTTTCAAGTATTGACCTTTTGTAGGTTGACCTATTGGCTAAAATAATAATGTCTTTGATTAATCTTTCTCCCAGATTGAACTGAAGACTGCTCCAGCTGATTTTCGATTCCCTACAACAAACCAGACTAGGCATTGTTTCACACGCTACGTTGAGTTTCACAGGTAAAACTCCATGGCTTTAGTTTGGTTTACTGCTTGCATATGCTCCTAGGATACTTTTCCCTACCATATTAATACACCTTTGTTAGCTTCATCAATATCATTTGAACTATGGATGCATATCGTACTTACATAAACATGGAATACAGAACTCCGAACATTTCAACAACTAAACCTGTATAGGTGATGAGATTTTTTCAAAATAGAAATGATCTGGCAACCTGGTAAATTATAAACAACTAGGTTTCCAAGGCTAGGCTGTTTAAATACTTTCGCATATATGGGTATGACTTCAGGACCTCGTGATGTAAACTTGAGTATAGTCTTTAATCTGCAGCAAGCGACATGTTTACAATGCTGGGTCTGACTTGTTTCTCCATTCGTATACTTCAGGTGTGTGGCTGCTAAAGGTGGGGAGGTTGGTGACTGTGAGAAATTCGCTAGGTACTATCGGGCACTTTGCCCCGGTGAATGGGTAAGTGGAAACTTATCAATTTAAGTGCTTTGGTTTTTATGATAAATTGTGTCTATACATATTTCAGTAAATTAAATTATAGCTAAGAGATCAATCGAAGCATTGGGAAGTATTACAAGAGAATTATATAGTTACTTTTCCAAAGTATTTATCACAAATCTTTCTCTTACTGAAAGAGAGCATTTGATAGGAAGATTTGTGGTTGAATCTATAACCTAATTATCTAATGGTGTGGTAAGTTGTGGGGATGTTCCTTCTCCAAAAATGCGTGATGGGGGTCTCTGGTGTGTTTTATCTGTCTCCTCTTTCCCCATTTCACCATGTTCTGCTGGTTTCTTCTTGTCCATCTTTTGCAATCCACTCTTGAATCTTGATAGTAGTAATCCATCTAAAAACATGACCGTTTTCTCTGGTAAGTATTTACCTGTGTTATATTTTAATCCTACGTCCAATTGGTTCTTTTCAGGTCGAAAAATGGAATGAACAGAGGGAGACTGGGACTTTCCCAGGGCCACTTTAACTTGATGTGGATTTAGACAATGCTCATCTCCTTCTGAAATTTGGCATTTTGGTTTCCTTTTGAATGTCAATGGATTAATAAGCATTCTTGTACTGTCTTCTTAGAAACCTCTCTCTCTTTGTTGCACATGAATCAATGGTTTCTGAAAAGCTTTCTTGATTTGGGAGTTTCTAAAACAATTTAATGTTGTTGCTCTTTTTCCTCAGAACTATTGGCTTCTAGTCTAGTATATAAAGATTCTTTGTTTTATTAATTACTTAATCAGTCTTAAATTAAGGATAATAGTTTATTAAGGAGTATTATATTTTAAAATTCGTTTGCTTTTTGCAAATTGTCAGAGTAGTTATGTTCTCCATGTTCAATCTTTTTCTTTAATAATGGCCTGTCCCTTTTAAAACCTCTTTTTTCCGTTAAAACTTAAAAAACTATAGTCAGATATGGTCAAAAACTTGGAGAAATACACGTGCCGCAATCCAACAATATTATTTTATTGATTTTTTTTTGAAAACAATATTATTTTATTGATAGTTAGTCGAAATGATTAAGGTAACCCAAGTCGAGTTGGTTGAGCAAGTGATTGTTCAATTATTGCTGTGTGGACTATACTATCAAATATTCTGTAATATATTTTTCTTAAATACAATGTACATTTTTAATATATTAAAAATATATTATTTGTATATTGAATGTATAATATTTTGTATAATGTACATTTAATACACGAATAATATATTTTTAGTATATTAAAAATAGGGAAAATTGCATATTTAGTCCCTGAGTTATAGGGGTAGTGTAGACTCAGTCCCTGAGTTATGGCCGTATCCGAGTTTAGTCCCTGAGTTATTTGCGAAGTGGCGAGTTTAGTCCCTGACCATTAAATTTGACGAAAAAATTAAAAAATATTCAAAATTTGAGGGGTAAAATAGAAAATTCACATTTTATTCTTCTTCTAATATCAAAAACACTTTTACAATATTATTTTTCACTTCTTAGCCTAATTATTTTCAAGATTCTTCAATTTTAAAAGCATTTTAATAACTTTCAAACNCGATTTGTTAGGAACCTGGCTCTCGTATAACACACTTAAAATTTAGCACAAATAAAGTTTGAAAGTTATTAAAATGCTTTTAAAATTGAAGAATCTTGAAAATAATTAGGCTAAGAAGTGAAAAATAATATTGTAAAAGTGTTTTTGATATTAGAAGAAGAATAAAATGTGAATTTTCTATTTTACCCCTCAAATTTTGAATATTTTTTAATTTTTTCGTCAAATTTAATGGTCAGGGACTAAACTCGCCACTTCGCAAATAACTCAGGGACTAAACTCGGATACGGCCATAACTCAGGGACTGAGTCTACACTACCCCTATAACTCAGGGACTAAATATGCCATTTTCCCTTAAAAATATATTTTTTGTTATGATATACACAGTACTATGTGGATTATAATTTACACAAATTGATTTATTTCTTGTAGTTTTTTGTTGATTAAGATTCTTTGAATAATCGGTGTTGCTTCTAATCCAAATGACCACTATAATTAATTCGAGTTGTTATGCCATGGACTCAGGTCCACCTTGCAAGGTGGACCTGGGTCTACATTCACATACACTATATTCTACATTCACATACACTATACTCTACATTCACAATTTGTAAACTCCACATTTACACATTACAGGATTATATGTTTAGTAACTATACTTTACATTCACATACACTATACTCTACATTCACAATTTGTAAACTCCACATTCACATATTCAAAACTCTATATTCACATGTCCTATACTCCACATTCACACATTATAGGGCTACAAGTTGCTAGAACTTTTAACTCTATTACAAATTCACACATGCATAACTCTACATTCACGATTTCTATACTCCATATTCACAATTTGAAACCTCCACATTCACACATTACAGGATTATATGTTTAGTAACTATACTTTACATTCACATCCAATATCCTCTACATTAACAATTTGTAAACTCCACATTCACACATTACAGGATTATATGTTTAGTAACTATACTTTACATTCACATCCAATATCCTCTACATTAACAATTTGTAAACTCCACATTCACACATTAAAAACTCTATATTCACAGGACCTATACTCCACATTCACACTTTGAAACCTCTACATTCACACATTTTTGGACAACTCTATATTCAGCAATATGTTTACTAATTAAAAAAAAAAAAAAAAAAAAAAAAGACAAAACTAACGTAGTTTTGGACCCAGGTCCACCTTGCAAGGTGGACCTAGGTCCACAGCATAATTTGCCAATTAATTCAATCTAAGAGACTAAGACGGTCCATATATATTATCTATAAACTTTACAAGGAAAATTGGCTTTAAACTAGACATCAATCGACTTAGTTAGGCTGCTCACATTAATTGGACTTTCCTTAGTCATGTGCTTTTGCAAATGATTACCATATTCGATTCCGATTACCAAAAACATTCAAATTTCATGTGCATAAACCTCACGAAATGAATCATATTTCACGAGATACAACAATAGCCTAAGTATGTAAAAACAAAAATGATTTAGATGTTTGAACCAAATGTCAGAAAAACGTGTTACGTGTATGCGTCTCCATTGCCGTTCTCATCTACCCCATATAGGAAAACGCTTCCCCAGTTCGAATTCATACAGTCCCAGAACTGCACGTTACTATACGCGTTTCCGTGGCCCCTTCCCCGAACTCCACCGCTACTTCGCCCTAATCTCCTGCATATAAACGGCTTTCCAAGAATCCCAGACGTATCCACTCACTAAAAACCCATCTTTTTCTCAACGTTCTTGAAATTCTCTCTCTCAATTCCGCTTGAATTCTCTGTTTCTCCAAATTCCCACTCGAGAAATCTTGTTTCCTTTAGTGGGTTCGCTTCCAAAAATGGTGAAAGTGAGTAACAATCTTCTGGGTCTGCTCAACATCGCTACATTCTTGATTTCAATCCCAATCCTCGCCGGCGGGATATGGCTGTCCCGGCAGGCCAACACGGAGTGCGAGCGGTTCCTGGAGAAGCCGGTGATAGCGCTGGGAGTGTTTGTGATGTTGGTTTCACTCGCCGGCCTTATAGGCTCATGTTGCCGAGTCACTTGGCTTCTCTGGGTCTATCTTCTGGTGATGTTCTTGCTCATTGTGCTTCTCTTCTGTTTCACTATCTTTGCTTTTGTGGTGACCAATAAGGGGGCAGGGGAAGCCCTGTCTGGGAAAGGGTATAAGGAGTATAGGCTTGGAGATTACTCCCATTGGCTGCAGAAAAGGGTTAATAATAACTGGGGGAGAATTGGGAGCTGCCTTCAGGACAGTAAGATCTGCCAGAAGCTCATTGATGATGGCTCCAACACTGCTGCTGATGATTTCTACAAAGAACACCTTTCTGCCCTTCAGGTATATGTATATTCTTTCTTGCCAATACATTTGTGTATATATGTGTCTTGCTTTAGCTTAATTTGATGCTCTTGGTGACTTGTTCAGATGTAGTTTAAGTTTAGCTGCCATGTCTAATCACTAGTTTTGGGGGTGATGAGGGACACCTGCATCCACTTCCCACCCAAGAATGTGCACTGAGTAAACCCGCTTTGTGAACTAATCGGCAAAGGACCATAAAAAGTCGAGCTTAGCTTGAGCTTGCCCATAGCGGACTCTCTCACCGAGAGTCTAACTGATAACCTTGTGGTTATTGATCATTGGTTTTGGGTGACAAGGAAAACTAGTAACCACTACTCGTGGTTAGCTTGAGCTTGCCCCGACTCTCTCACCAAGAGTCGAAATGATAACCTTGTGGTTATCCATCATTGGTTTTGGGGTGACGAGGAAAACCAGCAACCCCTAGAGTATTGGATAAACCCTGCCTTATGACCTAGCCAATAAAGGACCACAAGAAGGTAAACTGGCCTAGGTTGTCCATAGTTGACTGGAAGGCCTAGTAGTAAACAGTTTGACTAACCTCATTGGGGTTGCCCCTAATCACTGGTTTTGAAATCTAGGTATGTTAGTTTAGCTAGACAAGCGAACAAGACTGGATCTTTAACAAGAAAGCACAAATTACACATTTGTTATGAGCAGCAGATAAACTGGTGTTATCACTGCTATGGACTCATCTTGTGCTTAAGGTTTAAGAACACTGAAAAGTAGCTGAAATCCTTGTAATTTTTGGGAGATTTGAGGATTCCTACTTTGGTTGGTCTGCAGGAATCTAGATTATTGAACTTGGTGTTTAGTCATGATTCTTGAATTCAATCTAGACATACTCTAATATCAGTAAATATGGTGATTAATTAGTGACATACTGTATATGTGTATGAAATTGCATATGAAACACGGGGAAGCTGATTAGTGATTGTACTATAGTACTTCCTTGGTTTGCCTTTCTATCATTTGAGTTTCTTATTTTGATCTGAGCTAATTTGTGATGGCAACAAATCGTGGATGGCTTTGTTTGTTATCGTGGCCATCAAATTATCGTGGTTTTGTTTGTTATCGTGGCTGATGTGGTTAAGTTATGCTGCAGTCGGGGTGCTGCAAGCCATCGAACGACTGCAACTTCGAGTATGTGAGCCCAACGAACTGGACCAAGACCCCGACCTCGTCCTTGATCAATCCCGATTGTAATACTTGGAGCAATGACCCGAAAACGTTGTGCTACAGCTGCCAATCGTGCAAAGCAGGGCTGCTCGACAACATCAAGACGGACTGGAAGAAAGTCGCTATCCTCAACATCATCTTCCTCGTCTTCCTTATTATTGTGTACTCTGTCGGGTGTTGTGCTTTCAGAAACAACCGGGAGGACAACTCTTGGAAGCGTTATCCTTGAATCCGCTCTTATTTTGATCAGGCCGGGTAGATATTAGTGTTTTGGATCTTCTATTGCTTTTGGACTGCCTTTTTCTACTGCTTTGTTGCACTCTTAGTTTGCTGGCATATAGTATGCTTTATTGTACAGTCTACCGGTTTTCACCATATTGAACAATATATGCATCATTAGTCCATTTCTTAGTATTGCAGTTTGCTTGAATTTGCTTATGCCCATATATGATATCTGTTATCTTGGCTTTAGATGGAACAAACAATCCAACATAGTGTTAAATCATGCATGATTTCAAGAATACTACTGTACTTGTTTTGCCCTGGAAGGGGTGATCGAGTTGTGGAGCATCACCTTCTTGTATTAGAAATTTACAAGTTTGATTCTTGCTAACACTCGTTCGGTCAAGCTTGTTACTCAGGATTAGTCATGTAGACATACGAAAGCATTGCTGAATCTGGATAGGAGCTGTCGATTGGCCTTTTGCCCTTAGTTTATTCCTTTGTAATGCTTTATCGGCTATAGTTAAAAAATAGGTTTCACTTAAAACATACTTTTAAGTAACGTTCTAGAAATTGATTCTTACTAACACTCGTTCATGTAGACTTACACAAAAGCATTGCTGAATCTGGGGTATCTTTTGGTAACCACAGTGTTTAAAGTTCTACTCCGAAGCTATCGTTTGGCCTTTTGCCCTGCCCTTATTTTATCCCTTTGTAATGTTTGATCGGTTATAGTTAAAAAACAGATTTCACTCAAAATATACTTTTAAGTAACGGTTATGAGTTTTTTTATAAATCAAAGTGCATTGTTGAATCTTATGTTGACAGTGTACCATGATATTTTTGAAGAGGTAAAAGGATTTGGGAAGTGGTTTGGTTGGATGATTGTTTGTCAAGGTATAATTAGGTATTGAAAGAACGATGTAACAATGGTGCAGATATTCATTAGTTTCATGATTTTCAAAGTTAGTGGGGGTGTTTGGTGGTGTCAATTTCCAACTTTGTGAATCAATGGGTGAACAACATGAAGATATTAAAGATGCAGGATGCAAAAGGTGGTATCCTTCGTTTTCGGGCCCCACACCATAGTTTTATCGATATGTTAGGGGGAAAGATTAGAGTGTTTGATGTTTATAATGAATCACATTATAAAAAGATAAATGCCCAGTTTGATAAAATAGTTGGTTTATCAGTCAATTTTGAGTTATTTAGCTATTATTAGTTGTTTGATTTGGTTAAAAAAATCAATATAAGTGTTTGGTTAATTACATTTTTGTAATTTCAAAATGTTAAAATTCAAAAAATTGCTCAAAGTAACATTTCCAATTAGCTTTTTGAGAAAAAAAAAATTATACCAAACAACTATCAGCTAACAGTTAATTTACCATACATCTTTCTACAATCAACTAATGTTATCAACTAGTTTCAGCTAACAACTATAAGCTAACATCAACTAAAACCTATCAACTAACAGTCATTTACCAGACAGGTCAAAAGCCCCCATTATAGCTGTTGAAACATTAAAGATATTTGTGTGATGTAGCAACAATGTATGTGAAGTAATGGAGCTTTCTTGTCTCGAGATTGAGAGAGACATGTGCATTACAAGTTGTCCTACCTAACAAACATGTTCATTCATAATTCTGAGTTGGCAGTTTGTGGATTTTGTCTCTTTAACAAGTGTTTATAATGGGATGTCAATTAAGTAATTTTCATACTTGTTTTCTTCGGTGGGTTTGAAAGGTTGGCATAGTTGTCATGAAAAAGGGCAATTTTTTGGGGATTTCTGTTAAGATTGCCATGTCAATTGTCAACTATAATGACACTATAGTAAACATTAATTTTGCATCTCACATGTACAATAATTTATAGTCTTCTACTTATTTTACATCTCACATGTACACTAATTTATAGTCTTCTACTTATTTTGCATCTCACATGTACAATAATTTATAGTTTTCTGTTTATTTTTCTTAAGAGCAACTATAATAGTGATTTTTGCTCAGGTTTTTAGAAGAATTAAACCTTCGAGCTGTGACTCTTCTTGATGGCACCTTGTGTTCAAATGACACCTTTGTGACTCTTCTTGAGAAAAAGTTACAGGACTGAACCTCGATAGCGGGTTATTGACTCTTCAAACTGTAATAGATAGAACTCCCGTGGTGGAGTATTGACTCTTCAAACTGCAATTCTCCAACAAATTGAGAAAGTATAACTAACGAGAAAAAGAACATGACATGCCGTGTTGGACATTTGATCAGTCTTGATGGTCCAACATAATTGGGCTTGTCCCATTAAAGGTCAGCCCAAGAGCAAGCATCAATATATTAGGACTTAGGAGAGGTCCAAGTCGGTCCTAGCTTCATTTCAAAATTCAATCCAAAGAAAACTTTAATTCCAATACAGTTGTTCGAGAGTTGCATGTGTTTGCTACTTTAAATTAGACCGTCAAAACGTGCTTAGCCCGTCACGCTTTGACAGGATTTTTGAATTTATATCATGTACTTTAACGGGTTTTTATCCCGCCTAGTCAAAATTGCGGGCTTTGAAGGGCCAGTGAGGACCTACCAAGCCTGCCTAGTATGTATACATTATTAATATTAGTGTATATATACACATCATTTTATATATATATATATATATATATATATATATATATATATATATATGTTAATTTATTTATTTATATTGTAAAATGTATTAGTAGGTAGTACATTGTATAAATTATTTGTTTTTGCCTAAATATTTGATTATTTATTAGGACTTATTACTATATTAGTTATTATTGTGTTCAACAAATTACAAATGCATTAATATATGTTTAAACTATTCAAATTATTTTAGTGAGTTTTTTGCATTTTTAGTCCCACGACTATAGTGTCACTTATTTTAGTATACACTTATTAACTTTTTCATATTAATTTTCATTTAAATTTAAAACTTTTTAAATTTGGTGGGCCCCTGCTAAGGCCCGCGTACCAACTTATTTTAGGCCTGTTATTTGGTGGGCTTTTTAGCTCGTCCCCTCCATATGGCAGGTTTTGGCGGGCCCCATTCTGTTTTGACAGCTCTACTTAAAATGTATAAATAGGTTATACATTGTGATATTTAAATACACAATCAACTCATTTTGTATATTGAACACATATCATATCTAAAAACCGTTCAAACCACGCCCCCTCTTTCATCCACCAGAAAGCTACGAAAACCTCCCAAAAAGTCCACCAATGACCTTCCTCTAAGCTCACCTATCAAAATTAAAGGATATATATTTATTTATATTTATCTAGTGTTTATAATTAACATTAATGTCGTTAAACAGAATAAATTTAGTATTTTGCAAGATATTATTCTATTTTTATAGATTCCACAAATAAAATGTCTTGTCCAATTAGCTCATAGAAGAGCTTCTCAAATGATTTTTTAATTATTAAAAAGAAAAGATTCTTGTTGTTCCTAAACTAAACCTACAAAACTGGCTTTAATTTCATAGTCCCTAATATAGGACTACATGCTCATACAGTCTCGCAGATTCCATTGACTTTAGAACTCTGAACATATATCATTTTTAAAGTCCCATAGATTATTTAAGAAAAATAATTAATTTTATAAAGAAAAAGAATTAATTTTATAATGAATAGTAACTCTTATATTATTTATATATATACACTCTCAATTTAAAAAAGTTGATAAATTTAATACACTATTCTTGTAAGCAAAGCATCTAGCTGCCAACTTTTGTAATTGTTGGAATCCTTTCATTAATTTAATCTTGACCTCTTCACTTTTAATCTGCAAATTGCTCTCCAAATCTTTTACTAATTGATGTAATTAAAAGGGTCTGAGTTTTTTTATTTTTATTTTTATTTATTTATTTTTTTTAATTTAATATTGAAAGAGAGAGGTAACTCAAATCAAGCACTTAATGACCTGTCGGGATTTGGTCCGAGCTAATTACTCCATGCCTCTAAGCTAATCACTATTGGCCCGACTTACTTGAACATGGCCCAACCCTTGTGGCCGACCAATCATTATTGTGTGGACCATGATCCACATAGCTTTATGGACTATACTATTAAATAATGTATATCCAGTACAAAAATAATGCACTTTTAGTATATATATAATGTACATTGTATTCAGAAAAAATACATTATTTGAGTATTAAGAGTACATTATTTTATATAATACACATTCAATATACAAATAATATACTTTTAATATATTAAAAATGTACTTTTATTATGTTCCACGTAACACTGCTCCATACTTTTGAATTTGAAAATTTAGACCGGGTCTAATATATCCCTAAAGGAGATTGTGGGGCTACATGAATTGCATGCATGAGATCATATTATATTATATTAAACTTTCCCATTGCTCATCATCCTAGCCAGCCAACATATTCTCCTCTAAAATTTAATGAAATGTTCAAATCTCACGTACAAGAACATTTCTAGATTAATAAGCTAAGGTTAAGGGTGGAATATAGTCAACCAAGAATTGAAGAAATAACTTAATGAATGTGTAATGGAGAAGTAATGAACCAACGATTGGCATAGGTGAAGAGAATCAGAGATGCTTTTGGTTGGTTAGCTTTACCTCTGTCGAGAGAAAAAGCGTTTGTGAGTCTGCAAATCCATAGTGGATTTGAAAATGGGAGTCAAAGTGAAAGCAGATTCTTTGGCTTCTTTCTCACTTTTGGTTCCATCAACTTTAATTATTTTTCTTCTCCGGCCTATATACCCATTCATGGTTTTCTTCAATGTGGGTTTCTTTGAGTTTGCTTTCTGGGTTTTGCTTTTTGTTGGAAAAGAAAATTTGGGTTGTGTTAAAGTTGGGATTTTGAGGGAGTTTTGCATTGATCGGAGGCTCGCCGGAGAAGAAAGAAGAAGCTAAGGCATGGCCGGAGGAGGAGCGGCGCCGCCGCCAAAACAGGATGATAATCAGCCACACCCGGTTAGAGATCAGCTGCCCAATGTTTCTTACTGCATTACCAGCCCCCCTCCTTGGCGTAAGTCCCCTACTTTTTTACTTGGTACCGTTGCCTTTGAGCGTGATCTTTTACCATGCCTATGTCAAAGACAATACAATTTTAACTACTAAAAGACCAAGGTTTTTTTCTTGCCTGTTAGTCAAATTCTTGTAGTGGATAGTCGTTATGAAGTGCATTTTCTTCATTCTCGTAGGGCATGCTAGCTTCATTCTTGAGTGTTGAGCATATAATTTATAAAATATAAATGTATATAAATAGTTCAATTATCATTTTTTTTTTGCTATTATTGTCTTTGAGCGGGACATTTTACTATGCCTATGCCAAAGACAATTTTAACTACTAAAAGACCAAGGGCTTTTCCCTTGCTTAGCCAAATTCTTGTAGTGTTTATCTAAACTTCGATCTTATATGGATCGTCGTTATCATGAAGTGTACGTTCTTCATCCTTGTAGGGAATGCTAGCTTCATTTTTGAGTGTTGAGCATATAATTTATAAAATATAAAAGTATAGTTCAATTATCAGTTTTTTGCTATCATTGTCTTTGAGCAGGACTTTTACTACGTCTATGCCAAAGACAGTTTTAACTACTAAAAGACCAAAGTTTTTCTCTTGCCTGTTAGCCAAATTCTTGTAGTGTTTACTTAAACTTAGCTTCTTATTTGGATCGTCGTTATAAAGTCTATGTTCTTCATCCTTGTAGGGAATGCTAGTTAGCTAATTAAATTCTTGAGTGCACTCTTAATTGTTGAGCACGTAATTTCTTATAAAATATAACTGTATAGTCTAGCTATCAACGAAACTTTTTTTTTAGTTGAATTGAGACAGAATACATGATTCAGCTTTTTAATGAACTTGAGTGACATTTAATTTGGATAGTTTTCATATAATGAACAAAACTAAAAGAGGTGATTTTGGTTGCAGCTGAGGCAATTTTACTTGGGTTTCAACACTACATTGTGATGCTTGGCACAACTGTACTCATTCCATCCTCTCTGGTTCCCCAGATGGGGGGAGGAAAGGTCACTCTCTACTCTCATCAACTTCAATTCGATATGATCATGATTGCAACAATTATTCTTACAAATTAAAATTCTAGTTAATGATCAGGAAGAGAAGGCAAAGGTGATTCAGACACTGCTTTTTGTTGCTGGTTTGAACACATTAACTCAATCCTTGTTTGGCACCCGCTTGCCAGCCGTCATTGGAGGCTCTTACACTTTTGTGCCTGCCTCGCTTTCAATCATCTTGGCTGGTAGATATAGCGACATTGCAGATCCACAGGAGGTTGGTTGCTCAATGTTCAATGCCAATCTGTTTCAATTCACTGAAAATTTCATTATCTTTTGTTTAAGTAACGAGAGAAACTGCAGCCACTGTCTTAGGGCATGTACTGTGCTGGGTAAATCTTGCCTTTTGGCCTTACCCAATATAGGAGTACAAGGAGGTAAACCAGCCTAGGTTGACCCTACTTTGATTTGTGGTCTTAGCCAGCAAAAGACAGGTAAACCAGCATAAGTTCACCATGCCTTGTTGCCCTAACCGACAAAAAATCATAAGGAAGTAAACCAGTCTTGGTTGACACCGCCTTATGGCCTTTGCTGGAACATAAGGTAAATCAGTCTAGGTTGATCCTGCCTTGTGATACTAGTTGGTGAAAGGCCCACAAGGAGTTAAACCAGTCTAGATTGTCCATAGCTTACCGCTCAAATCAAGAAGGCCCCGAGCCCTAGCCGGCAAAGAATAGGTAAACCAGTTTAGGTTACTTGATTGGTTCAAATCAAGAAGGCCAATAGGCCGCTCCCTAACCTGTGATTACTAAGTTAACTGCATGACTAACTTGAGTGCTATTGCCTCTAAAAATTTCATTATCTTTCCGTGGCAATGATGATGGCTTGATCTGCTTGTATGTTGCTTAAACAGAAGTTTGAGAAGACAATGAGAGCAATTCAGGGTGCAGTCATAGTGGCTTCAACTCTTCAGATCATCCTTGGCTTCAGTGGCCTGTGGCGCAATGTCATAAGGTCTGCTAAGTCCTTGTTAACACCAAACCTTAACACATAATGTTTCTTACATTATATTTCCCATTTCCAATTTCAGGTTCATTAGTCCCCTCTCCGCCGCTCCCCTGGTGGCTCTCTCAGGATTTGGGCTCTATGAAATAGGATTTCCTCTGGTAAGTTCGGCCCGCAATTGGTTTGGCCTGGCCTGAATTTATGGCTAACCGTCAGTTCTTGCAATCGTTATGTCGTGGACCAGGGTCCACAATCGGGTGCACTGTAAACCCTCGTCCAATACACAGAATTCATATTCATAATATGCATACACATAAACATGATATAATGAATATGAATTTTGTGTGTTATGAAGTCAAATTATGTGTATTGGACCAGGGTCCACAATATAATTTGCCCAGTTCTTGACTCTCCATCTTTATGTTCAGGTTGCAAAGTGTGTGGAAATTGGACTGCCACTACTCATTGTTCTTGTAATCTTTTCACAGGTAAACATCTATAAGTCTCACTTAATCACACAAGCCTGTGCTGTTTGTTATAAACAAATTTTTTTTTTTTTTTTTTTTGATTTCTTGCAGTATATACCACACATGATGAAAGGAAACGAGCATCTTTTTGGCCGGTTTGCTGTGCTATTCTCTGTTGTGATTGTGTGGGTATATGCTCACTTGCTCACTGTGGGGGGAGCATACAGGAATGCACCAATGAAGACTCAAATGAGTTGCAGAACGGATCGCGCTGGGATCGTCTCTGCTGCTCCATGGTACGTGTTGAGTAGCCTCACTGGCGGTTTTAGTTAAAACGGAACAGATCATTTAAGTTGGTATCAGAGCCGAGGGGAAGGTCTCGGTCACTGATTTGTGATGGCTATTGTGCAGGATAAGTATTCCATATCCATTTCAGTGGGGTGCACCAACATTTGATGCTGGGGAATCATTTGCAATGATGGCAACATCATTTGTGGCTCTTGTTGAGGTTTGATTCTTGGAATCTTAGAATTCATGTTTTTTTTGGGTAACCTAGCCAAATTGGTCAGATTATTGACTTGGTAACTATAAGGTTATAAGTTCAAACTCCGAATGGAACAGCTATTAGCCTTTTTGGCTCAGCCGGTCAACTATAGTTAACTTAGGCTGAGTTACGTCCTTGTGGTCTTTTGCCGGCTAGGGTCACAAGGCATATTTACCCAGTGCACACCCTCAATTTGTGACTGCGGGTTTCCCTCGTCACCCAAAAAAGAATCCATGTTTTTTTTTTCTTGACATTATGTTACACATTGCTGCTCTCAACAGTCCACTGGTGCATTCTACGCGGTGTCTAGATATGCTAGCGCGACTCCAATCCCGCCTTCTGTTCTTAGCCGAGGCGTTGGATGGCAGGTAAATGAACAAAGATATTGTTGTTGTTGTTTTTTCTTTTTTAACATGATGTCTCAGACATGAACATTATTAGTTAATTTTATGGTTCTGTTTGTGTCAGGGTGTGGCTATTCTGCTCTCTGGACTGTTTGGAACTGGAAATGGTTCATCTGTTTCTGTGTAAGATCTTTGTTCCATAGGATGGAACAAACTGCTCTTAGGACTACAACTTCGATATCGACTTAAATTTTTAGTTGAGACAGAACACATCATTTAATTATGCTAACTCTTCGTTTTTCTTCAGAGAAAACGCTGGTTTGCTGGCCTTGACTCGAGTGGGAAGCCGGAGAGTGGTGCAAATATCCGCTGGTTTCATGATATTCTTTTCAATACTTGGTAAGTTACTAAGGTTTTCTTTAATCGCAATATTAGTTTAAAATTTTAGTAGCGACAGAACGCATCCTTTAATTTGTACAGGCTGTTTTTTTTTGACCAAATGGATCCATTATCCTCATCTGTTTTGGTCCAGGGAAATTTGGAGCAGTTTTTGCTTCAATTCCACCACCCATCATTGCAGCTTTGTATTGCTTATTCTTTGCTTATGTTGGTAAGTCTTGAAACTGCATTTACTTCAATTCTCTAATTTTTATTTCTCGATTTTCTTATTTTTTTTAGTGAGACAAGCATAATTCTTGCACCTGAAGGTCGTGGGTTCGATTATTCTCAACACCTTCTCCTCATTGCATATGGTCATTTTAGCGTGATTTACCGCTCTTGTATTATTTACGGGCTATTACAACAACTTTTTGCAGGTTGTGCAGGCCTAAGCTTCCTCCAATTCTGCAACTTGAACAGTTTCAGAACAAAATTCATTATTGGGTTCTCAGTTTTCTTAGGCTTATCCATACCACAATACTTTAATGAACACTTGGCAGTGAATGGATATGGCCCAGTCCACACCAAAGCAAAATGGGTAAGCACCTCCAACTGTTATACCATATACCAAGATTTATACTGCATTGTCAACATTTATACAAAAATTCTGTACTTTCAGTTAACACATTCTGTACCTACAGTTAATCATTCTTATACATGTAAACAAATAACTTATAATGGCTAATACATAATATGACAGCTACATGTACATAAACTGTTAACTGCAAGTACAGAATGTATCAACTATAGATACAAAATTTGAAAATTATTTTTAGACCAGGGTCTACAATGCAAGGTAGACCCTGGTCCATCGTATAATTTACCAAGCGCCTCCCCCAAAATATGTATTCTAAAACCCCCCAAAAAAGGGAAAGAAGCTTCTAAAAACGTTTTTCAACACCATTATCTATAGTTAAAAAAAAAAAAAAAGTGATCGAAAACCCTAACCACCAATCAATATTTCTGACCGAAAAGTGGTCGAAAACATAAGACCGCATCCTTAATCTATCCTTTTTTTGTGTGTCTAGTTCAATGATATGATCAATGTTCCATTCTCATCTGAGGCATTTGTTGCTGGGCTGCTGGCACTATTTCTGGACATCACAATGCACAAAAAAGACAGTGCTAGTAGGAAGGACAGAGGCATGAGCTGGTGGGATAAATTCAGGTCATTCAAAACTGATGCAAGGAGTGAAGAGTTCTATTCCCTGCCCTTCAATCTCAACAAGATTTTTCCATCAGTGTAAAACAATTACACATTCGGTCGCGTTCCCGGTGAATTTACCTCTCTCATGTGTAGTTTACGGACTAGTATTACATAAGAGCAGAGTTTACCAATGCACACCGGCAGGTAGTGGCTGCGAGTTTTCGTTGTTATTCAGAAAGAAAAACTGTTTACAATTCAAATTTTTGTACGGAATAATATTTAATATAATATTACCAAATAAAATTTTAGATATAGTATTATTTATTTATATTTTTATTGTGCATTGGTACTTAGTTTGTTGTGCATTCGGTCTCAGTTTGTTGTGCATTCGGTCTCAGTTTGTTTTGCATTCATAGTGTGACTGTTGTGCATCCCTCCCACTTTGTGTTGTGCAGTTGCATTTATAGCCATTAGATCACTTCAAATGGATGATCTGGATTAATCCACAAGGTCTTCATTTAATGATAGATTCTCACCTGATTCGGAACCCCTCTCTCTCTCTCTATATATATATATATATTAAAAACTAAATTAAAGGCTTAAAGCTTTAAAAAAAAAGTCCAAAAAACCAAACATGAAATATAGGAAGGGAACAAAAAACCGGTTTTAATAAAGGGAAACCGGATTAGAAAGAAAGCATTTGAAATGGATTGACAGAGTGGCAAAAATGTTACCAATGTGGCCATACAATACAATCATTCCCACTATGAATTGAGTATGACCCGTGGGTGATTTGGTGTCCGTAAATAATGTTGCCACGTAGGCAGGGGTGGGCCCATTGATCTGACGTGGCGGCCTCCCATTGGCTTGCCGAGCAAACATGTCCATTTTTGGTCTTTACGTGCGTCGTTGCATGGTGTGAAATTAAGGATCTAATCTCAATCATTAAATTTAAAAGTAAAAAGAAAAGTTGACAACAATAACATTCATGCATTATGCATGCGTGCATCATCCGATGATGTTTTGTTCTTTTTATTTGTTTTTATTGTTGTTAAAAATTAAATACAATTGATTATATGTTTGCATCATTATGCATGCATGATGAGGTTGATGAAACGGCATCTTTCGCATGAGTTAGTCATATATATATATATATATATATATATATATATATGTCCTTTTGTAAATGGTTGAGAGTTTTAATTAGTTAAAAACACAGGTCAATTTTATGATTATTGAAAATTTTTTAAATCAGTGTTCAATTTATAACAATTGCAAACTTAAAAGTTTAGTAATAGTAAGATCCAACTATCATTTTATTATTTATCAAAATGGAGGATGTTGATGTGTATGTCCACCACTTTACAGGGGAGGTGTTCACACACACAGTATACACTTATGGTGTAATATATATATATATATATATATATATATATATATATATATATATAGGACACTGAAGTATATATTAATATAATTTGTCTGTTGGGCTGCCACGTAGGCAAAGCACAACAATGTCCAGCCTCAGGGTTGTAACACACACATGAGAGGTAAGAATTGAACTTATGATCTTCTGCAATTGAACTTACGAGAGATGAGGAGAGGTAAATTATATTGTACTAGGAAGGTTTGATGTGACAGGCTCGATCGATAGGATATCTGTAAGAATTGAACTTATGATTTTCTGGAATGAAAATCATGCTCTACCGACTCGCTACCCCTTTTGGGGCAGCTCATAAACACTTGTGAGTTGTGATTAGGGATGACAAATCGATCACATCCAATTCAGTGGTATTCATTCACTCCTATTATGGATGACCGATTGTCAAGATTAAGCGTTTACTACTATGCCACCAAAAGCTTTAGCCACTATTGAAGACACAACCTCCTTTCAAAAAAAAAAAAAGTATTGAAGACACAAATTTATTTATTTATATTTGCATAGTAGTCAATACCATATTCAGATAGTAGGATGCTGGATTTGACCTTCCAAACTTCCACATAATAAATTTTGTAATTGTTTTAATGAATTATATATTACACATTAAATAATACAATGTACGTCGAGAAAGGTATACGGTGTATTAGAGATGAAAACATCATTAATTTGGCTGTAGATTACCACTATTGAATAGCAAGAGAAAATTGATTCACAACTGCTCCATGTTTGGACAACACAATTATGTGTGGGTTTCATCATCATATTTACTTATTTTTTTATCCATCTATTTTTTTTAAATAGTTGATATAATAATAATACATGATTCTTAATTAGCAATTCAATACTCGGTACATCCAACTTTATCAGGTGCATAATGCTATTGTGAGTTTCGGAACTTTGAATATAACTCTCCTCAACCACTAATATACTAAATTTGTCCGATGACTTATGAGATCCATTACTTTTAATTAGGCGTAATAATATTGGTTGTTGATTGGTTGAAGTTGAAATTTAAGTTACATACATTGTCAAGGGTCTCACTCTTTTCCTAAAAAGTTGAATCCTCAATTTCAATGGCTCCCACACTCTGACTCGACAGAGCATGTGAGAGGATATAAATCACGATAATTCAGTGGCTCAACAGATCGCGCCAAATGTCGGTTCGCAAAAAGGATCTGATCACTTTGGACATAATTTCCACACTATCGTGCTGCTAAGTTTCAAACCTTGATCTCTTTTATCAAATACTGCCTATTAAACGAGTGGGTTAAACCCTTTTGAGCTAAGGGCCTCGCTCTTGTTTGAGCAAAAGGCTTCAAGTGCTTGTGGACTTGTGGTGCATCGGAGGACACCAATGTCAAATGGTTGATAGGTATTGATGGTAATTATATAGACTTCGAAGGCATACGATTAACTTGCGGACTGCACACAATTACCTAATAAGACAACTTTAAAATGTTCAGTTGGTATAATTTAAATTTATAGAGAGCAAAATAGAGCGATATGATTTCTTCCTATTCTTGGGTGCTTGCTCATGCATTATGTAAACCCACATATATTCTTAAAATTGAAGATGCATTGAATTATGAGTACCTTTGTGGTGTATAATTGAGGAAGAGAAAGGAAGAATGTGCAGAAAGCAACATTAAATTCATTATCTTCAACTAACCAAAAAAGCAGCCCCACAAGGGCTCAATGCACCTTGTTTGTTAGGTTCAAAATTTAAAGTTATTGTCCTGAAAGAGGTGACCGAATGGACAAAACATGACTCACGTATTTAAAAGTCAGGAGTTCAATTCTTGCCAATACATTTTCGATTATCAAGTTCATTGCATATGTTCTTGCAGACAATTACACAAGCACAATGTTTACTTATCCTAGTATATACCATTGGAGAGTGACGGTGAATTTCTTAGGAGAGAAAAAGATAGAAAAGAAAAAAAGAAGAAGAAGAAGAGATATATATATATATACAAGACATAGTACACCTAAGAACTTCTGCCCCCACACATGAACAATGCTAAAGAGAATTTTTTGATGAATTCCCACCCCAATTATTCATCTTGCACCCACTGCTAGTAGGTCTGCTGCAACTTGGCTAAGTAATCGACCTAATACACCAGTCAAGAGGAGAGACGTGGAGGCATTGCGATAAGTCGCCTTAGCATAAAGACTAATCTTATGTATAGTACTCACGTCATTACACACATCTTACTTAACTATTGTACTCGAAAGTCTTTTGACTGATCAATTGGCACATATCTCTCTCTCTCTCTCAGACACATATATAGACACACACATGCTCTACTTCATCGATTACACCAAAAAATTTTCAGACGCTAGTCTAATATATGCTATTAGTCACAATAACACGTTGAATAAGTCATGAGTGACAAATTGTTGATTATAACTCTTATACTATACTATATAGTCATTCGTTAATTTGTTGTTGTACTTAGACATTCAGACTGCACCTTGGTCTTGCTAGTTGAAATTTCACTTTCAAGACAATGACTCCCCTGACACAACAATAAATTTACTATTTTTTTTCCCACATTTTACTTGTATATGTTTTTCCTACAATATAGGTTAAGATAAAAATCACGCATAACCCTAGATAAAAAATTTTGATTTTGTGATGTAATCATGCATGCATATTACTATTATAATTTAATCTTTTCATGTATAGTTATCTTAATTACAAATATTTATTGTTTGTTATTCTGATCGTGAATTGAATATTTGTGCTTACATACATTGGTTAATCATCTTGAATTGATTAGTATATATGCACATTTAAAAAGAAAAGTCTTACACTTAAAACCACTATATATGTTGTAAGATTTGAAAATGAAACTCAAAAACATTATCTCAAATGAGTAGAAAAATATTGTTGTTAGTTATCCACAAATTGAATATTTATGTGTTTACCTACGTTGATAAATCACCTTGATTAGCATACACATAATAAAAAAAAAAAGTTTTACACTTTAAACCTCTCTATATAGGTTAAGATGAGAGTCACGCATAACTTTAGATAAACAATTCAAGAATTACTCATAACCCTAAATAAAAATTTCCGGTTCTGTGATGCAATCATGCATGCATATTACTATTATATATATATAATTTAATCTTTCCATGTTTAGTTACGAGCTAGTATATATCTTAATTAATTACAAATTCTATTTGTTGTTTGTTATTCTTGAATTGAATATTTGTGCTTACATACATTGGTTAATATCTTGATCAGTATATGCACATCTAAAAAGAAAAATCTTACACTTAAAAGTTAAAACCACTATATATGAGGCAAGATTTGAAAACGAAACTCTTTTTCAAAAGAATTGTCCCATATGATGAGTAGAAAAATATTGTGGTTAATTATTCATAAATTGAATATTTATGCTTACATAGTTACATACATATATTGATAAAGAACCTTGATCAGTACGCACACACATAATAAGAAAAGTTTAACACTTAAAACCTTTCTATATGTTGTAAGATTTGAAAAGGAAATTAAATAAGCTGTCCCAAATGAGTAGAAAAATATCGTTATTTGTTATTCATCACGAATTAATATTGTGTTTACATAGATCAATCATTGTACTCTGACCAGTGTGCACACATACAAACAAAGAAAAAAATTTATACTTAAAACTTCTCTGATATATATATATATATATATATATATATATATATATATATATATATTTTTTTTTTTTTTTTTTTTTTTTTATTTTTTTTTTTTCAAATGCGGCCGTGCTCTCCCGTGCGGCTGTGTGGTCACACACCACTCAATGTTACGAAATCACCACTCAATGTTTAGAAAACACAACATTGAAACACACCACAATGTTAAGAAAACACCACAGTGCATATTTGTGTGGTGTGTTTCTTAACATTGAGTGGGTGTATTTCGTAACATTGAGTGGTGTGAACCGCACGGTCGCACGGGAGAGCACGGCCGCACCTGATCATGATATTATATATATATATATATATATTATATATATATAT
Organism: Ipomoea triloba; assembly: GCF_003576645.1. Taxonomy (NCBI): domain Eukaryota; kingdom Viridiplantae; phylum Streptophyta; class Magnoliopsida; order Solanales; family Convolvulaceae; genus Ipomoea; species Ipomoea triloba. The sequence goes on along the minus strand of NC_044922.1, from coordinate 28,104,716 downwards.
TATAATATATATATAATTTGAAAACGAAACTCAAGAAAATTGTCTCAAATGGGTAGAAAAATAGGGTTTTCAGCCATTAATATATACCCATGGATTAATAAGTACATGTTTGAAGTTTGAAAGATTGAATTGAAGAGGTAGGTAGCTAGTAGCTAGTAGATAGTTTATGGTCTATTCTTTGGTTTAATATTTCAAACCAAAATCCTCCGACATCCACATGCCATACATTGGCTGACAATTACTCTTCGGAGAGATTG